>NC_058521.1:569755675-570055675 GCF_904849725.1 Hordeum vulgare subsp. vulgare
GCATTTAATCTATGTAGATGAAGTTTGTGGTTTATTTAAGCTTGCAGGTTTGCCCGAGGATGAGGTCAAGAAGAAGGTCTTTCCCTTATCTTTGAGGGATAAGGCGTTGACATGGTATAGGCTATGTGATGATACTGGATCATGGAACTACAATCGGTTGAAATTGCAATTTCATCAAAAGTTTTATCCTATGCATTTAGTACATCATGATCGGAATTATATTTATAATTTTTGGCCTCGTGACAGAGAAAGCATCGCTCAAGCTTAGGGGAGGCTTAAATCAATGCTATATTCATGCCCCAACCATGAGCTCTCGAGAGAAATTATCATTCAGAACTTCTATGCTCGGCTTTCTCATGATGATCGCACCATGCTTGACACTTCTTGTACCGGTTCTTTTATGAAGAGAGATATTGACTTCAGATGGAATTTATTGGAGAGAATTAAACGCAACTCTGAAGATTGGGAGCTTGATGAAGGTAAGGAGTCAGGTATGAATTTCAAGTTTGATTGCGTTAAATCCTTTGTTGAAACAAATACTTTTTGTGATTTTAGCGCTAAGTATGGACTTGATTCTGAGATAGTAGCTTCATTGTGTGAATCATTTGCTGCTCATATTGATCTCCCCAAAGAGAAGTGGTTTAAATAGCATCCTCCCTTAGAAGTCAATGTAGTTAAACCCAATCCAGTTGAAGAGAGAGTCATTGCCTATAATGATCCTATTGTTCCAAGTGCTTACATTGAGAAACCACCTTTCCCTGTTAGGATAAAGGATCATTCTAAAGCTTCAACTCTGATACGTAGAGGCTACATTAGAACACCTACACCCCCTGAGCAAATTAGAGTTGAACCTAGCATTGCTATTATCAAAGATCTCATGTCCGACAATGTTGATGGCCATGATATTCACTTCTGTGAAGATGCTGCTAGAATTGCTAAACCACACGCTAGAGACAAACATAGGCATGTTGTTGGCACACTAGTTGTTTCTGTTAAGATAGGAGATCATTGTTATCATGGTTTATGTCACGTGGGTGCTAGTGTTAGTGCAATACTCAATCCTTATATGATGAAATTAATAACGAGATTGCACCTGTTGAGATAGAACCTATTGATGTCACTATTCAGCTTGCAAATATAGATACTATCTGCCCTATGGGAATTGTTAGGGATGTTGAAGTCTTGTGTGGTAAAACGAAGTATCCTGTTGATTTCCTCGTTCTTGCTACCACCCAAGATAGCTTTTGTCCCATCATATTTGGCAGACCCTTTCTCAATACCGTCAATGCTCATATTGACTGTGAGAAGCAAACTGTCACTGTTGGCTTTGAAGGTGTGTCACACGAGTTCAATTTCTCCAAGTTTGGTAGACAACCTCATGAAAAAGAGTTGCCTAGTAAGGATGAAACTATTGCCTTAGCTTCTATTGCCGTGCCTCCTACTGATCCCCTAGAGCAATACTTGCTTGAGCATGAAAATGATATGCATATGGATGAAAGGAATGAGATAGATAGAGTTGTCTTAGAACAATATCCTATCCTTCAGAATAATTTTCCTGTTGAACTGCTTGGGGATCCACCCCCACCAAAGGGTGATCCTGTGTTCGAGCTTAAACAGTTGCCAGATACTCTTAAGTATGCTTATCTTGATGAAAAAGAGATATATCCTATTATTATTAGTGCTAGCCTCTCAGAGCATGAAGAAAAGAAGTTACTAAAAACTCTGAGGAAGCACCGTGCTCTATTGGATATACTCTGCTTTCTAGATGGTTATTCTGGTTTCTCCCAAATACTGTTGCACAATCTGATCAGGAGAAAACCACTTTCACCTGCCCTTTCGGTAGCTTTGCTTACAGACGTATGCCTTTTGGCTTATGTAATGCACCTGCCACCTTTCAAAGATGTATGATGGCTATATTCTCTGACTTTTGCGAAAAGATTGTTGAGGTTTTCATGAATGACTTCTCCGTTTATGGGTCTTCTTTCGATGATTGCCTCAGCAACCTTGATCGAGTCTTGGAGAGATGTAAAGATACCAATCTTGTCTTGAATTGGGAGAAGTGCCACTTTATGGTTAATGAAGGCATCGTCTTAGGACATAAAATTTCTGAAAGAGGCATTGAAGTCGATAAGGCTAAGGTTGATGCAATCGAGAAAATGATATACCCCACAAATATCAAAGGTATAAGAAGTTTCCTTGGTCATGTTGGTTTCTATAGAAGGTTTATGAAAGACTTCTCTAAGATTTCTAGGCCTCTTACCAATCTCTTGCAAAAGGATATTCCTTTTGTTTTTGACGATGATTGTGAGGAAGCCTTCGAAATACTTAAGAACGCTTTGATAACTGCACCTATTGTTCAACCACCTGATTGGAACTTACCTTTTGAAATCATGTGTGATGCTAGTGATTATTCTGTTGGTGTTGTCCTAGGGCAAAGAGCTGATAAGAAGTTGAATGTTATTCACTATGCTAGTAAAACTCTAGATAGTACCCAAAGAAACTATGCTACTACGGAAAATGAATTTTTAGCAGTCGTGTTTGCATGTGAAAAGTTCAAATCTTACATAGTTGATTCCAAAGTCACTATTCACACTGATCATGCTGCTATTAAGTACCTCATGGAGAAGAAATACGCTAAACCTAGACTTATCAGATGGGTTCTCTTGCTACAGGAATTTGATTTGCATGTTGTTGACGGGAAGGGTGTTGATAACCCACTGTCAGATAACTTGTCTAGGTTGGAGAATGTTCTTGATGACCCACAACCTATTGATGATAGCTTTCCTGATGAGCAACTGAATGTCATCAATACTTCACGTAGTGCACCGTGGAATGTTGATTATGCGAACTATATCGTTGCCAAATATATACCACCTAGTTTCACATACCAGCAAAAGAAGAAATTCTTCTTTGACATGAGACATTACTTCTGGGATGATCCTCACCTTTATAAGGAAGGAGTAGATGGTGTTATTAGACGTTGTGTACCTGAACATGAACAGGGACAGATCCTACAGAAGTGTCACTCCGAGGCCTACGGAGGACACCATGCGGGAGATAGAACTGCACACAAGGTATTGCAATGAGGTTTCTATTGGCCCACTCTCTTCAAGGATGCCCGTAAGTTTGCCCTGTCTTGTGACGAATGTCAAAGAATAGGTAATATCGGTAAACGTCAGGAAATGCCTATGAACTATTCACTTGTCATTGAACCATTTGATGTCTGGAGCTTTGATTATATGGGACCTTTTCCAAAATCCAATGGGTATACTCATATCCTAGTTGCTTTTGATTACGTCACTAAGTGGGTAGAAGCTATCCCCACTAGTAGTGCTGATCACAACACCTCTATCAGGATGCTTAAAGAAGTTATTTTTCCCTAGATTTGGAGTCCCTAGATATCTAATGACTGACGGTGGTTCACATTTCATTCATGATGCTTTCCGTAAAACGCTTGCTAAGTATGATGTTAACCATAGAATTGTGTCCCCCTATCACCCTCAGTCTAGTGGTCAAGTAGAGCTAAGAAATAGAGAGATTAAACTAATTCTGCAAAAGACTGTCAATAGGTCTAGAAAGAATTGGTCTAAGAAGCTCGATGATGCACTGTGGGCTTATAGAACTGCCTATAAGAATCCCATGGGCATGTCTCTGTACAAAATGGTGTACGGTAAAGCATGTCATTTACCTCTTGAGCTAGAGCATAATGCTTATTGAGCAATCAAAGAGCTCAACTTTGATTTCAAACTTGCTGGTGAGAAGAGGTTATTTGATATTAGCTCACTTCATGAATGGAGAACTCAGGCATATGAGAATGCCAAGTTGTTCAAAGAAAAGGTTAAGAGGTGGCATGATAAAAGGATACAAAAGCGTGAGCTCAATGTAGGTGATTATGTCTTGCTATATAATTCTCGTTTAAGATTTTTTTGCACGAAAGCTTCTCTCTAAATGGGAAGGTCCCTATATCGTTGAGGAAGTATATCGTTCCGGTGCTATCAAGATCAACAACACGGAAGGTAATTGTCCGAGAGTTGTAAATGGGTAGAGAATCAAGCATTATATCTTAGGTACTCCCATAAATGTTGAAAGCAATATTATCAATACCATAACTCCGGAAGAATACCTAAGGGATATTTATCAGCATGTTTCAGACTCCGAAAACGAAGAGGTATGTGATTCGGTAAGTAAACAGACTCCAAAAAATTTCGAGTAGGAATTTTTCTCTGTTTTGGAATATTTAGAAAAACAGAAAATTTTGAAATAGTCCGGAAAGAGCACGAGGAGGCGACAAGCTTGCCAGGCGCGGGCCACCCCCCTGGCCGCGCCTGGGGGGCTTGTGGCCACCTCGTGTGCCTCCCGGACTCCGTTTTCTTGCGGAGTACACCTTCTGGTCGGAAAAAAATCATTATATATTCTCCCGTAAGGTCTGA
Source organism: Hordeum vulgare subsp. vulgare (assembly GCF_904849725.1). NCBI lineage: Eukaryota > Viridiplantae > Streptophyta > Magnoliopsida > Poales > Poaceae > Hordeum > Hordeum vulgare. Next base: position 569,760,106 of record NC_058521.1, read on the forward strand.
CCCTCGTATCACGCAGATTTCCTCTGTTTTCGTTTCGAGCCTGTTTTCTGCCGCAGATTTAGGGCAAGATGTCTTCTCAAGATTCAGAGGGGGAGAGCTATGTGGCCGATTATCGTGCTAACCCCAAGGTCTATGAGGACTTGGATCCTTATGGCTAGACCACTGATGAGGAAGAAGATTATGATCCCAAGGGGAAGGAACAAACAAGTTCCGATGAGGAGGAGGCTCCTCTACCTCAACTTGGACACACACATGTGGAGTTCAAGAAGTCGAGCCTCCCTGACTCAAAGAAGAAGCCTAAGACTTTGTTTATCCCTTCTCGTTTCTTGCAGGAGGGTAAGCAGGAATTATGCCAAAGGGTGTTGAGGCTTGAAGAGGAAAATGATGATTTCAGGGAGCAAAATTTTATGCTCAAGTGTAAATTAAACAAGTTCAAGACCTCTGCAACAACTCCACCACCATCACCTCCAAAGGAATACAACTAAGCATGGGTATGGGCAATCGCCTTGGCTTGTGCCAAGCTTGGGGGATTTGCCCCGGTATCGTATCACCATCACATCTTTTGCCTTTACTTTTGTTTTAGTTTGTTCCTTTTCAATTTTCTCTTTCTCTAGTAGATTAAAGTCCTTAGTGTTTTAGGCTTGAGTTTTGCTTTGTGTCACCCCCGATGTATTCGAGCTCGCGAGCCATATAATAAAGAGTGTCTTAGTTAAGGGCTTTGCCTCATGCCATGATCAAGAGAATGAGAAAAGAACAAAAGCATGAAAAGATCATGCAATGATCTTATGGGAAGTGATGGCTTCACATATAAAAAGAATGATGATTGAAACTTGTTGAGGATAAACAAACGTAGACCTTGGTCATTGTTGCAATTACTAGGAAGTGATAAAGAAGGAGAGGTTCACATATAAATATATATCATCTTTGACACCATCTATGATTGTGAACACTCACTAAACTATTACATGCTTAGAAGTAGATGTTGGACAAGGAAGACAACATAATGAATTGTGTTTGCTTGGTTCCGAACAATGTTATATGAATAGAGATCCCTTAGCATGTGACGATTGCTTCCACCTCATATTAGCCAAAACTCCTGCACCAAGTAGAGATACTACTTGTGCATCCACAAACCTTCAACCCAGTTTTGCCATGAGAGTCCACCATACCTACCTATGGATTGACTAAGATCCCTCAAGTAAGTTGTCATCGGTGCAAGCAATAAAAATTGCTCCCTAATATGTATGATCTATTAGTGCGTGGGAAATAAGCTTTGTACGAAACCGTGATGATGAAAACATAAAAGCGACAGACTGCATAATAATGTTCTTTATCACAGGAGGCAATATAAAGTGACGTTCCTCCACACTAAGAGGACACACATCCAAACCTCAAAAGTGCATGACAACCTCTGCTTCCCTCTGTGAAGGGCCTTTCTTGTACCTTTACTTTTTGCTCTTGAAAGAGTCATGGTGATCTACACCAATTCCTTATTTCGCCTTTATCTTGGCTAACGTCATATGCTAGGGAAAGATCTATATTCATATGTCAACTTGGAAGTAAGTATTCATGAATTATTATTGTTGACATTACCCTTGGGGTAAATGGTTGGGAGGCGAAACTATAATCCCCTATCTTTCTCTGTGTCCAGCTGAAAGTTTGATATCATGAGTACCACGTTAGTTGTAGCAATTGTAGAGAACGAAAATATGATTGAGTATGTGGATTTGCTTTACAAGCTCTTATTTGACTCTTTCCGATGTTGTGATAAATTGTAATTGCTTCAATGACTAAAGGCTATCGGTTGTTAATTCTCGGTAAGGTTCTTGATCCATGCTTTACTTTGTGAAGGAATTGTCACTTTAGCATAAGAGATGATATGATGGTATTGCTGTTCTAACTATGATCATGATGCCTGCATGTTCGTATCTTGTTTTCTCGACACCTCTCTCTCTAAACATGTGGGCATATTTATTGAGCTCGGCTTTCGCTTGAGGACAAACGAGGTCTAAGCTTGGGGGAGTTGATACGTCAATTTTGCATCATGCTTTCATGTTGATATTTATCGCTTTTTGGGCTATTATTAAACTTCAAGGTACAATACTTATGCCTTTTCTCTCTTATTTTGCAAGGTTTACATGAAGAGGGAGAATGCCGGCAGCTCGAATTCTGGCCTGAAAAAGGAGCAAGTTTGAGATGCCTATTCTGCGCAACTCCAAAAGCCGTGAAAATCAACGAGGATTTTTTTTGGGATTTATAAAAAATACTGGGCCGAAGAAGTGCATGAGGGGCGCTAGCAGGAGGCCACAAGCCTGCTAGGCGCGGCCTACCCCCCTGGGTGCGCCTAGGGGGCTTGTGAGCTCCCTGCTGGCCCACTGGCCCCCCTCTTTTGCTACAAGAAGGGTTTTGGTCTGGAAAAAATCAGGAGGAGGTTTTTTGGAGGATTCGCCGCCGCCACGAGGCATAACTTGAGCAGAACCAATCTAGAGCTCCGGCAGGACGATCCTGCCAGGGAAACTTCCCTCCCGGAGGGGGAAATCGTCGCCATCATCATCACCAACACTCCTATCATCGGAGGGGACTCGTCACCATCAACATCTTCATCAGCACCATCTCATCTCCAAACCCTAGTTCATCTCTTGTAACCAATCTCCGTCTCGCGACTCCGATTGGTACTTGTAAGGTTGCTAGTAGTGTTAATTACTCTGTGTAGTTGATGCTAGTTGGATTACTTGGTGGAAGATTATATGTTCAGATCTTTGATGCTACTCATTACTTCTCTGGTCATGAATATGATTATGCTTTGTGAGTAGTTACTTTTGTTCCTGAGGACATGGGATAAGTCATGCTATAAGTAGTCATGTGAATTTGGTATTCGTTCGATATTTTGATGTGTTGTATGTTGTCTCTCCTCTAGTGGTGTTATGTGAACGTCGACTACATAACACTTCACCATTATTTGGGCCTAGAGGAAGGCATTGGGAAGTAGTAAGTAGATGATGGGTTGCTAGAGTGACAGAAGCTTAAACCCTAGTTTATGCGTTGCTTCGTAATGGGCTGATTTGGATCCACTAGTTTTATGTTATGGTTAAACTTTGTCTTAATTCTTCTTTCGTAGTTGCGGATGCTTGCGAGAGGGGTTAATCATAAGTGGGATGCTTGTCCAAGTAAGGGCAGTACCCAAGCGCCGGTCCACCCACATATCAAACTATCAAAGTAACGAACGCGAATCATATGAACATGATGAAAACTAGCTTGATAGAAATTCCCATGTGTCCTCGGGAGCGTTTTACCTCCTATAAGACTTTGTTCAGGCTTGTCCCTTGCTACAAAAGGGATTAGGCCACTTTGCTGCACCTTTGTTACCGTTGTTACTTGCTACCTGCTACGAATCATCTCACCACACAACTACTTGTTACCGATAATTTCAGTGCTTGCACATATTACCTTGCGGAAAACCACTTGTCAGATCCTTCTGCTCCTCGTTGGGTTCGACACTCTTACTTTGAAAGGACTACGATAGATGCCCTATACTTGTGGGTCATCAAGGAGAAGAAGAAGAAGGAGAATAAGAAGAAGAAGAAGAAGAAGGAGAATAAGAAGAAGAAGAAGAAGAAGAAGAAGAAATATGTTGTAGCATAGCTAGTCGGTCCTGGACTTCGAGGGTGATTCCTCCTTCACCACTCCCGATAATGACTGTGTCGTTCAACTCCTCAAGTGTGACCCTTGAAGGTGATTCCTCCCTGGTCGCCTTGATGGTTACATCAATTGGAATCCATCGAGGGTGACTCCTTGGTTCCGCCCTTGATGTTATGGCCACACAGTTACTTTTTCTTTCCCCCTTGATTCACCAGAAAGACGGGACGTCCCAAAGGGTTACCCGCGAGTGATGTGTAGACGAGTTCACCGGGAAGGTACCTGCGAGTGAATTACGAGGCACGGTCGGGGAGGCAGACTTTCTAGGAGAGGGATGGGCCTCACTCTTGCCTTACATCATCTAGACGGAGCGACAGGAACATTGATCATTGTCGCGAGTTACAAAGTCACTAATGGGTTTGGATATGTGATATGAGTAGGCCTCTCGCCTTTATCGCAGTAACCGCCACACGAGAATAAGTATGGGCACTCTCGCCATACATTCGTCCGAAGGCTCTTCAAATGCCACAATGTGCGGCATGCGTCCGGGTGGCCCGCATAAGCATCGTTTTTGTATTAAGAGGTGCCAGGACTAACATCGATCGTCCACATAATGTGTAGGAGTGTGCAAAGGGCGATGTGACCAAGATCCCTCAGCACTTAGGAGTAGACCGGCATGTTGGCCTCTCTGTTAAGCCTGGGTAGGACTACGACGTATCGATCGGCCGAGGCCAGGCATGACCCAAGAAGGTGTGTCTGGCTGGAGTTAATCAACTGTCTTGGCTTAGCTAGTGCACCCCTGCATGGAAGTATATCTATTCGAATAGTCATGTCCATGGTAACGGACAGTCAGAAAGTATCCTAATCTTCTATAACTAGAAATGGATACTAGTGATATTAAATTGAAATGTTGGCTTCGAGATTGCTTCGTCCCAGGAAGTCAAGGAAGAATCTCTGGGCCTTGTTACAACATGTTTGTATATGTTATACTGATCTGAACTCTTCTAATGTTGCAAGACCCTGAAGATGCTAATCTTCGATAGGACTAGGCATTTCCTCTCTCTTGTGGTATTTTTGCAATTCATTCCAAAGATATAGCCCCATTCCTTTCAAAACAATGCATATTTATCATAGATCTAATGTAAGTCTTGCGAGTACTTTGGATGAGTACTTGCTACCTCTTGAGCTTGCGTTGGTTTTTCCCTTGAAGAGGAAAGGGTGATGCAGCACAGTAGCAGTAAGTATTTCCCTCAGTTTGAGAACCAAGGTATCAATCCAGTAGGAGTATCAAGGCAAGTCACCAATGTACCTATGCAAAAACAAACAAACTTGCACCCAACGCTATAAAGGGGTTGTCAATCCATTCACGATTAATTGCAACGTGAGATCTGAAGGTGGAAAGTGCAACAAAGTTAAAGTGTAGAGCTGAAAATATGATGTGAAGTAGACCCGGGGGCCATAGTGTTCACTAGAGGCTTCTCTCCTGATAGCAAGTATTACGGTGGGTGAACGAATTACTGTCGAGCAATTGATAGAATCGCGCAAAGTCATGATGATATCTAAGGCAATGATCATACATATAAGCATCACGTCCGAGACAAGTAGACCGATACTTTCTTCATCTACTACTATTACTCCTCACATCGACCACTATACTGCATGCATCTAGTGTATTGAATTCATAACAAACAGAGTAACGCCTTAAGCAAGATGACATGATGTAGAGGGATAAATTCATGCAATAGATATAAACCCCATCTTTTTACCCTTGATGGTAACAACGCGATGCGTGCCTCGTGATATCTCTGTCGTATCTACTTTTCCAAACTCTTTTGCCCTTGTTTTGGACTCTAATTTGCATGATTTGAATGGAACTAACCCGGACTAACGATGTTTTCAGCAGAATTGCCATGGTGTTGTTTTTCCGTAGAAATAAAAGTTCTCGGAATGACCTAGAAATTTACGGGGATTTTTTGTGGAATATATAAAAAATACTAGCGCAAGAATCAACCGGAGAAGTGGAGCGTGGAGCCCACAAGCCCACGAGGCGCAACCCCCCTGGCCGCGCCTGGCAGGCTTGTGGGCCCACGTTGCTCCACCGCCTCCAATTCCAGCTCTATTTAGTCCCTTTCGTCCGAAAAAAATCAGGGAGGAGAGTTCATCACGTTTTACGATACGGAGGCGCCGCCACCACCTGTTCTTCCTCTGCAGGGCAGATCTGGAGTCCGTTCTGGGCTCCGGAGAAGGGATATCATCGCCATCGTCATCACCAACCTTCCTTCATCGCCAATTCCATGATGCTCTTCACCGTTCGTGAGTAATCTCATCGTAGGCTTGCTAGACGGTGATGGGTTGGATGAGATATATCATGTAATCGAGTTAGTTTTGACGGGGATTGATCCCTAGTATCCACTATGTTCTGAGATTGATGTTGCTACTACTTTGCCATGCTTAATGATTGTCACTAGGGCCCGAGTGCCATGATTTCAGATCTGAACCTATTATGTTGTCACCAATATATGTGTGTTCTTGATCCTATCTTGCAAGTTGTAGTCACCTACTATGTGTTATGACCCGGCAACCCCGGAGTGACAATAGCCGGAACCACTCCCGGAGATGACCATAGTATGAGGAGTTCATGTATTCACTAAGTGTTAATGCGTTGGTCCGGTTCTTTATTAAAAGGAGAACCTTAATATCCCGTAGTTTCCATTAGGACCCCGCTGCCACGGGAGGGATGGACAATAGATGTCATGCAAGTTCTTTTCCCTAAGCACGTATGACTACATACGGAATACATTCCTACATCATATTGACGAACTGGAGCTAGTTACATATCTCTCCGTGTTATAACTGTTGCATGATGAATACCATCCGGCATAATCATCCATCACCGATCCAATGCCTACGAGTTTTTCCTATTGGTCCTTGCTACGTTACTTTGCCGCTACTGCTGTCACTGCTGCTACTGCTGTCACTTTGTTGCTACTAGTTACTGTTGCTACTATTGCTATCATATTACCTTGCTACTGATACTTTTCTACAGATACTAAGTCTTTCAGGTGTGGTTGAATTGACAACTCAACTGCTAATACTTGAGAATATTCTTTCGCTTCCCCTTGTGTCGGATCAATAAATTTGGGTTGAATACTCTACCCTTGAAAACTGTTGCGATCCCCTATACTTGTGGTTTATCACCTCGCTACCCCTTCTATCGCTGGGTGAGGACAGCGCACAGTATGAACCCAAAACCAAGCACTTCTCCCATTGCAAGAATTATAGATCAAGTTGGCCAAACGAAACCCACAACTCGAAGAGAATTACAAGGATACGAAATCATGCATATAAGAGATCAGAGGAGACTCAAATAATATTCATAGATAATCAGATCATAAATCCACAATTCATCGGATCTCGACAAACAGACCGCAAAAGAAGGTTACATCGAATAGATCTCCATGAAGATCATGAAGAACTTTGTATTAAAGATCCAAGAGAGAGAAGAAGCCATCTAGTTACTAGCTATGGACCCGAAGGTCTGTGGTGAACTACTCACGCATCATCGGAGAGGTCATGGTGTTGATGAAGAAGCCCTCCGTATCCGAATCCCCCTCCGGCAGGGCACCAGAACGTGCCCCAGATGGGATATTGCAGAGACAGAAGCTCGCGGCGGCGGAAAAGTACTTTCGATGATCTCCTGATTTTTTCTGGGATTTTAGGGAATATATAGGCAAAAGACCTAGGGCGGAGGTGGTCCAGGGAGCCCCCAAGCCTGGGAGGCGCGGGCCCCCCTGGCCGCGACTAGGGGGCTTGTGGGGTCCCTGGTGGCCCCCTGCCTTGGTTCTCAAGCTTCCCGATCTTCTTCTGTTTCGGTAAAAATCTTTTTGGAGGTTTCGTTCCGTTTGGACTCCGTTTAAAATCCTCCTCTGAAAGGGGTCAAAAACACGGAAAAAAACAGGAATTGGCACTTGGCACTGAGTTAATAAGTTAGTCCCAAAAAGATATAAAACGCATACAAAACATCCAAAGTTTGACAGGATAATAGCATGAAACCATAAAAATTATAGATACGTTGGAGGCGTATCAATGACCAGGAGTAGTTTGGAGGCTCCCACAGAGGAGGCCTTGCCTTTTCTATCTATGTATATTTTGTGCTAGCTTTATTTAGGCAAAACTTGTTTGTTATGTCTGTACTCATATAATGTTGCTTCGGCTGACTCTTATGTACTTGAGCTTATGTATTCGAGTCCTCGAGGCCCCTCGCTTGTAATATAAAGCTTGAATTATTTTATTTGTGTCCAGAGTTGTGTTGTGATATCTTCTTGTGAATCCCTGATCTTGACCGTACGCATATGCGTGTATGATTAAGCTGGGGCCATCACACGAGACATCACCATATGATTTTTATAAGCAGTTCTATAAGCCTATAAAGCATCATCTAGTTTCTTAGTCCAATTCTTTCTAGACCTATTGACAATATTTTGCAAGATTAATTTTGTTTCTCGGTTGTTCAATTCAACTTGGCTACTAGACTCAGGATGATAAGGTGATGCAATTCTATGGTTAACATCGTATTTAGCTAGAAGTTTACAAAAAGCACCTTGAATAAAATGTGAACCATCATGAGTCATTATATATCTAGGGACTCCAAACCTCGGGAAAATGATGTATTTAAGCATTTTAGTAGAGGTGTTTGTTGGAAATATGCCCTAGAGGCAATGATAAAATAGTTATTATTATATTTCCTGTTTCAAGATAATCATTTATTATCCATGCTATAATTGTATTGAATGAAAACATAGATACATGTGTGGATACATAGACAAAACAATGTCCCTAGCAAGCCTCTAGTTGGCTAGCCAGTTGATCAAGGATATTCAAGGTTTTCTAACTATGTGCAAGTATTGTCATTTGATAACTAGATCACATCATTAGGAGAATCATGTGATGGACTAGACCCAAACTATGAACGTAGCATATTGATCGTGTCATTTTGTTGCTATTGTTTTCTGCCTGTCAAGTATTTATTCCTATGACCATAAGATCATATAACTCACTGGCACCGGAGGAATACCTTGTGTGTATCAAACGTCGCAACGTAATTGGGTGACTATAAAGATGCTCTACAGGTATCTCCGAAGGTGTCCATTGAGTTAGTATGGATCAAGACAGGGATTTGTCACTGAGAGGTATCTCGGGGCCCACTCGATAATACAACATCACAAACAAGCCTTGCAAGCAATCTGACTAAGTGTAAGTCACGGGATCTTGTATTATGGAACGAGTAAAGAGACTTGTCGGTAACGAGATTGAAATAGGTATGCGGATACCGACGATCGGATCTCGGGCAAGTAACATATCGGAGGACAAAGGGAATGACATACGGGATTATATGAATCCTTGACACTGAGGTTCAACCGATAATATCTTCGGAGAATATGTAGGATTCAATATGGGCATCCAGGTCCATCTATTGGATATTGACCGAGGGTTGTCTCAGGTCATGTCTGCATAGTTCTCGTACCCGCAGGGTCTGCACACTTAAGGTTCGATGATGTTTTAGTATAGTTGACTTATATGTGTCATTACCGAATGTTGTTCGGAGTCCCGGATGAGATCACAGACGTCACGAGGGTTTCCGAAATAGTCCGAAAACAAAGATTGATATATAGGATGGTTTTATTTGGTCACCGGAAAGTTTCGGGCATTTTCGACAGTGTATCGGGAGTGATTTATGGGTTCCGGGTGTTTACCGGGAGGGGCCCACGCACCCGGGAGTGAGCCCATGGCCTTAGTGTGGCACACCAAGTCCTTACAGGGCTGGTGGAGCCAGCCCAAGAGGGCTATGGCGCCACAAGTAAAAATACCAAAGGAAAGGAAAAAAAAAGGAAAGAGGGAGGTGGGAAGGAACACGAGGACTCCTCCTTCCCAAACCGAATTGGAGAAGGAGTCCTCCTCTCCACTTCGGCCGGCGCACCCTTGGGGCCCTTGTGCCCCAAGGATAGCCCCTCCCCTCCTCCTATATATACTCGCGGTTTAAGGGTTTTTGAGACACAACTTTGACACGTGGAACTCAAGCCTTTTCCACATAGTTTTGCCTCTAGATCGGATTTCTGTGGAGACCGGGCGGAGCCCTGCAGGAGTAGATCATCACCACCACCGGAGCGCTGTCACGCTGCCAGAGAACTCATCTACTTCTCCATCACTCTTGCTGGATCAAGAAGGTCGAGATCGTCATGGAGTTGTACGTGTGCTCAACGCGGAGGTGTCGTCCGTTCGGCGCTAGATCGGAACGGAACGTGGGACAGATCGTGGGACGAGGGTGATTTGAATCACGAAGATGTACCATGCTACCTCTTGAGCTTGCGTTGGTTTTTCCCTTGAAGAGGAAATGGTGATGCAGCACAGCAGCAGTAAGTATTTCCCTCTGTTTAAGAACAAAGGTATCAGTTCAGTAGGAGTATCAAGGCAAATCTCCAAAGTACCTGCGCAAAAACAAACAAACTTGCACCCAACGCTATAAAGGGGTTGTCAATCCCTTCACGATTAAATGCAAGGCGAGATCTGAAGGTGGAAAGTGCACCAAAGTAAAAGTGTAGAGCTGAAAATATGATGTGAAGTAGACCCGGGGGCCATAGTGTTCACTAAAGGCTTCTCTCATGATAGCAAATATTACGGTGGGTGAACGAATTACTGTCGAGCAATTGATAGAACCGCGCAAAGTCATGATGATATCTAAGGCAATGATCATACATATAGGCATCACGTCCGAGACAAGTAGACCGATAATTTCTTCATCTACTACTATTACTCCACACATCGACCGCTATCCAGCATGCATCTAGTGTATTGAGTTCATAACAAACAGAGTAACGCCTTAAGCATGATGACATGATGTAGAGGGATAAATTCATGCAATAGATATAAACCCCATCTTTTTACCCTTGATGGCAACAACACGATGCGTGCCTCGCTACCCCTTTTGTCACTGGGTGAGGACACCGCATGGTATGAACCCAAAACCAAGCACTTCTCCCATTGCAAGAATTATATATCAAGTTGGCCAAACAAAACCCAGAACTCGAAGAGAATTACAAGGATACGAAATCATGCATATAAGAGATCAGAAGAAACTCAAATAATATTCATAGATAATCTGATCATAAATCCACAATTCATCGAATCTCGACAAACACACCGGAAAAGAAGATTACATCGGATAGATCTCCATGAAGATCATGGAGAACTTTGTATTGAAGATCCAAGAGAAAGAAGAAGCCATCTAGCTACTAGCTATGGACCCGAAGGTCTGTGGTGAACTACTCACGCATCATCGGAGAGGCAATGGTATTGAAGAAGAAGCCCTCCATGTCTGAATCCCCCCTCCAGCAGGGCACCAGAACGGTCCCCGGATGGGATCTTGCCGAGACAGAAGCTTGCGGCGGCGGAAATGTATTTTCGTGGCTCTCTCTCGTGGTTTCAGATTTTTAAGGAATTTATAGGCAGAAGAGGTAGGGCAAAGGAGCCACGGGGGGCCCACAAGCCTGGTAGGCGTGCCGCCCCCAGGCCGCGGCTAGGGGGCTTGTGGCCTCCCCCGGGAGCCTTTGCCTTGGTTCTCAAGTTCCGTGCGTATCTTCTGTTCCGGAAAAAATCATTCCAAAGATTTTATTCCGTTTGGAATCCGTTTGATATTCTTCTCTGAAAAGGGTGAAAAACACGAAAAAAACAGGAACTAGCACTTGGCACTGAGTTAATAGGTTAGTCCCAAAAAAGATATAAAAGGCATACAAAACATCAAAAGTTGACAAGATAATAGCATGGAACCATAAATAATTATAGATACGTTGGAGACGTATCATGCCACTACATCAACCGCGTTTCTTAACGCTTCCCGCTTAGCGATCTACAAGGGTACATAGATCTAATCTCCTCTCGTAGATGGACATCACCATTGATAGGTCTTCGTGTGCGTAGGAATGTTTTTGTTTCCCATGCAACGTTCCCCTACAATGTTATGGTCAACGCTACCAGTTGGAATAGCTTCTACCCACTTAGTAACGTAATCAATAGCAACTAAAATATGAGTATACCAATTAGAGGAAGGAAAATGTCCCATCAAATCAAAGCCTCATACATCAAATGGTTCAATAAAAATTAAATAATTCATAGGCATTTCCTCATGTTTACCAATATTACCAACTCTTTGACATTCATCACATGAAAGGACATACGTACGAGCATCTATAAAAAGAGTAAGCCAATAGAAACTGGATTGTAATACCTTGTGTGCAATTCTGTCACCAGTTTAGTGTCGTCTGTAGGCCTCGGAGTGACACTTCCTTAGGATCTATTCATGTTCATGCTCAGGTATACAATGTCTAATAACACCATCTACTCTTTCTTCATAAAGATGTCGGTCATCCCAGAAGTAATGTCGCAAATCATAAAAGAATTTTTTTTCTTTTGTTGAGAGGTGAAGCTTGGCGGAATATATTTAGCAACAGTGTAATTAGCATAATCTGTATACCAAGGAGTATTACGTGAAACATTTATAAAAGCAAGTTGCTCATCAGGAAAGTTATCATCAATAGGTAGTGGGTCATCAAAAACATTTTCCATCCTAGACAAGTTATCTGCTACAAGGTTTTCAGCTCCCTTTCTATCAACGATGTGCAAGTAAAATTTAACTCAAATGTTGTTCGAGTAACTTCTTGAGTGGTTGAGACTGATCTGGACCCGTCTGCCGCATGGAATCTATAATTTATGATATTTTGATTATTCACGGGCCTACCTATTATGAATATCCCATCACCAATGCCCTTTCGATTTTGAGAAAGGAGGGTTTTCGGAAAGGGAAGCACCATGTAGTTCTTGTTGGTGCACGTGCATCGCCTAGACACATCAAACAAATTCCCCTATAATGCAGTGCAGGAACCTATGTGCCATTTTTTGGTAGATTAATATGGAGCCACACAATAAAGTATACACTTTGATTACACAACTCAAACAATAAACTTAGATACAATTAGGAAAATACACTTACATAATGGAAGCCAGAAAAAACCTAGATGTATGTGTGCATTATAAACTTTTGGATCAAGCTTATGTCTTGTGCTCTCTTAGGACTTGTCTCCATAGCTGTTCGTGGGTCTGAAGAAGCTCCTGAAGCTATAGCCCCCTTAGGACTTGTCTCCACTTCTGCCGGCGCACCCTTGGGCACGTTGTGCCCCAAGGCTAGCCACTCCCCTCCTCCTATATATACTCGTGGTTTTTGTTGGGGAACGTCACATGGGAAACAAAAATTTTCCTACGCGCACGAAGACCTATCATGGTGATGTCCATCTACGAGAGGGGATGAGTGATCTACGTACCCTTGTATATCGTACAGCAGAAGCGTTAGAGAACGCGGTTGATGTAGTGGAACGTCCTCACGTCCCTCGATCCGCCCCGCGAACAATCCCGCGATCAGTCCCACGATCTAGTACCGAACGGACGGCACCTCCGCGTTCAGCACATGTACAGCTCGACGATGATCTCGGCCTTCTTGATCCAGCAAGAGAGACGGAGAGGTAGAAGAGTTCTCCGGCAGCGTGATGGCGCTCCGGAGGTTGGTGATGATCTCGTCTCAGCAGGGCTCCGCCCGAGCTCCGCAGAAACGCGATCTAGAGGAAAAACTATGGAGGTATGTGGTCGGGCAGCCGTGAGAAAGTCGTCTCAAATCTGCCCTAAAAGCCCCATATATATAGGAGGAGGGAGGGGGACCTTGCCTTGGGGTCCAAGGGACTCCCAAGGGGTCGGCCGAGCCAAGGGGGGGAGGACTCCCCCCCAAACCGAGTTGGACTTTGTTTGGTGGGAGGAGTCCCCCTCCCTTCCCACTTCTTCCCTCTTTTTTTTTCTTTCCTTTGATTTTCTTATCTTGGCGCATAGGCCCCTTTGGGGCTGTCCCACCAGCCCACTAAGGGCTGGTGTGTCTCCCCAAAGCCTATGGGCTTCCCCGGGGTGGGTTGCCCCCCCCGGTGAACTCCCGGAACCCATTCGTCATTCCCGGTACATTCCCGGTAACTCCGAAAACCTTCCGGTAATCATGAGGTCATCCTATATATCAATTTTCGTTTCCGGACCATTCCGGAAACCCTCGTGACGTCCGTGATCTCATCCGGGACTCCGAACAACATTCGGTAACCAACCATATAACTCAAATACGCATAAAACAACGTCGAACCTTAAGTGTGCAGACCCTGCGGGTTCGAGAACTATGTAGACATGACCCGAGAGACTCCTCGGTCAATATCCAATAGCGGGACCTGGATGCCCATATTGGATCCTACATATTCTACGAAGATCTTATCGTTTGAACCTCAGTGCCAAGGATTCGTATAATCCCGTATGTCATTCCCTTTGTCCTTCGGTATGTTACTTGCCCGAGATTCGATCGTCGGTATCCGCATACCTATTTCAATCTCGTTTACCGGCAAGTCTCTTTACTCGTTCTGTAATACAAGATCCCGCAACTTACACTAAGTTACATTGCTTGCAAGGCTTGTGTGTGATGTTGTATTACCGAGTGGGCCCCGAGATACCTCTCCGTCATACGGAGTGACAAATCCCAATCTTGATCCATACTAACTCAACTAACACCTTCGGAGATACCTGTAGAGCATCTTTATAGTCACCCAGTTACGTTGCGACGTTTGATACACACAAGGCATTCCTCCGGTGTCAGTGAGTTATATGATCTCATGGTCATAGGAATAAATACTTGACACGCAGAAAACAGTAGCAACAAAATGACACGATCAACATGCTACGTCTATTAGTTTGGGTCTAGTCCATCACGTGATTCTCCCAATGACGTGATCCAGTTATCAAGCAACAACACCTTGTTCATAATCAGAAGACACTGACTATCATCGATCAACTGGCTAGCCAACTAGAGGCATGCTAGGGACGGTGTTTTGTCTATGTATCCACACATGTAAATGAGTCTTCATTCAATACAATTATAGCATGGATAATAAACTATTATCTTGATACAGGAATTATAATAATAACTATACATTTATTATTGCCTCTAGGGCATAATTCCAACAGTCTCCCACTTGCACTAGAGTCAATAATCTAGCCCTCACATCACTATGTGATTTACATTGTAATAAATCTAACACCCATACAGTTCTGGTGTCGATCATGTTTTGGCCGTGGAAGAGGTTTAGTCAGCCGGTCTGCTACATTCAGATCCGTGTGCACTTTGCATATATTTACGTCCTCCTCCTCGTCGTAGTCGCGGATGCGGTTGAAGCGTCGTTTGATGTGTCTGGTCTTCTTGTGAAACCTTGGTTCCTTTGCTAAAGCAATGGCACCAGTGTTGTCATAGAACAAGGTTATTGGATCCAGTGCACTTGGCACCACTCCAAGATCCGTCATGAACTGCTTCATCCAGACACCCTCCTTAGCCGCCTCCGAGGCAGCCATGTACTCTGCTTCACATGTAGAATCTGCTACGACGCTTTGCTTGGAACTGCACCAGCTTACTGCACCCCCATTAAGAATAAATATGTATCCGGTTTGCGACTTAGAGTCGTCCGGATCTGTGTCAAAGCTTGCATCGACGTAACCTTTTACGGCGAGCTCTTCGTCACCTCCATACACGAGAAACATTTCCTTAGTCCTTTTCAGGTACTTCAGGATATTCTTGACCGCCGTCTAGTGATCCACTCCTGGATTACTCTGGAACCTACCTGCCATACTTATGGCCAGGCTAACATCCGGTCTAGTGCATAGCATTGCATACATGATAGAGCCTATGGCTGAAGCATAGGGGACGGAGCGCATATGCTCTCTATCTTCATCAGTTGCTGGGCACTGAGTCTTACTCAATCTCGTACCTTGTAACACTGGCAAGAACCCTTTCTTGGACTGTTCCATTTTGAACCTCTTCAAAACTTTATCAAGGTATGTGCTTTGTGAAAGTCCTATCAGGCGTTTTGATCTATCCCTATAGATCTTAATGCCTAGTATGTAAGCAGCTTCTCCTAGGTCCTTCATAGAGAAACTTTTATTCAAGTAACCTTTTATGCTCTCCAAAAGCTCTACGTTGTTTCCAATCAGTAATATGTCATCCACATATAATATTAGAAACGCCACAGAGCTCCCACTCACTTTCTTGTAAATACAAGATTCTCCAACCACTTGTATAAACCCAAATGCTTTGATCACCTCATCAAAGCGTTTGTTCCAACTCCGAGATGCTTGCACCAGTCCATAAATGGATCGCTGGAGCTTGCACACCTTGTCAGCATTCTTAGGATCGACAAAACCTTCGGGTTGCATCATATACAACTCTTCCTTAAGGAAACCGTTAAGGAACGCCGTTTTGACATCCATCTGCCAGATTTCATAATCGAAAAATGCAGCTATTGCTAACATGATTCTGACGGACTTAAGCATCGCTACGGGTGAGAAGGTCTCATCGTAGTCAACTCCTGGAACTTGTGAAAAACCCTTTGCCACAAGTCGAGCTTTATAAACGGTCACATTACCGTCAGTGTCCGTCTTCTTCTTAAAGATCCATTTGTTCTGAATAGCCTTGCGGCCCTCAGGTAGTATCTCCAAAGTCCACACTTTGTTCTCATACATGGATCCTATCTCGGATTTCATGGCTTCTAGCCATTTGTTGGAATCTGGGCCCACCATTGCCTCTTCATAATTCGCAGGTTCATTGTTGTCTAACAACATGATCGATAAGACGGGATTACCGTACCACTCTGGAGCAGCACGTGATCTCATCGACCTGCGTGGTTCAACAGAAACTTGAACTGGAGTTTCATGATCATCATCATTAACTTCCTCCTCAACCGGCGTCGCAACGACAGAGGTCTCCCCTTGCCCTGCGCCACCATCCAGAGGGATGAGAGGTTCGATAACCTCGTCAAGTTCTATCTGCCTCCCACTCAATTCTCTCGAGAGAAACTCCTTCTCGAGAAAAGTTCCGTTCTTAGCAACAAACACTTTGCCCTCGGATTTGAGATAGAAGGTGTACCCAACCGTCTCTTTTGGGTAACCTATGAAGACGCACTTTTCCGCTTTGGGTTCCAGCTTTTCAGGCTGAAGCTTTTTGACATAAGCATCACATCCCCAAACTTTAAGAAACGACAACTTTGGCCTTTTGCCATACCACAGTTCGTATGGTGTCGTCTCAACGGATTTCGATGGTGCCCTATTTAAAGTGAATGCAGCTGTTTCTAATGCATAACCCCAAAAAGATAACGGCAAATCAGTAAGAGACATCATAGATCGCACCATCTCTAACAAAGTACGATTACGACGTTCGGACACACCATTACACTGTGGTGTTCCAGGCGGTGTTAACTGTGAAACAATTCCACATTGTCTTAAGTGAGTACCAAACTCGAAACTCAGATATTCACCCCCACGATCAGACCGTAGGAACTTGATCTTCTTGTTACGATGATTTTCCACTTCACTCTGAAATTGCTTGAACTTTTCAAATGTTTCAGACTTGTGCTTCATTAAGTAGACATAACCATATCTACTTAAATCGTCAGTGAAGGTGAGAAAATAACGATATCCGCCGCGTGCCTCCACGCTCATTGGACCACACACATCGGTATGTATGATTTCCAACAAGTCACTTGCACGCTCCATTGTTCCGGAGAACGGAGTCTTAGTCATCTTGCCCATGAGGCATGGTTCGCACGTGTCAAGTGAATCAAAGTCAAGTGACTCCAAAAGTCCATCAGCATGGAGTTTCTTCATGCGCTTTACACCAATATGACCCAAGCGGCAGTGCCACAAAAATATGGCGCTATCATTGTTTACTCTAACTCTTTTGGTCTCAATGTTATGTATATGTGTATCGCTATCGAGATTCAATATGAACAATCCTCTCACATTCGGTGCATGACCATAAAAGATGTTACTCATAGAAATAGAACAACCATTATTCTCACACTTAAAAGAGTAACCGTCTCGCAATAAACAAGATCCAGATATAATGTTCATGCTCAACGCAGGCACTAAATAACAATGATTTAAGTTCATCACTAATCCCGATGGTAGTTGAAGTGACACTGTGCCGACGGCGATTGCATCAACCTTGGAACCGTTTCCTACGTGCATCGTCACTTCGTCTTTCGCCAGCCTTCGTCTATTCCGCAGTTCCTGCTTCGAGTTGCAAATGTGAGCAACAGAACCGGTATCAAATACCCAGGCACTACTACGAGAGCCGGTTAAGTACACATCAATAACATGTATATCAAATATACCTGATTTTTCTTTGCCCGCCTTCTTATCTGCCAGATACTTGGGGCAATTGCGCTTCCAGTGACCCATACCCTTGCAATAGAAGCACTCTGTTTCAGGCTTAGGTCCAGCCTTGGGTTTCCTCGGCGGATTGGCAACAGGCTTGCCGCTCTTCTTCGAATTGCCCTTCTTGCCTTTGCCGATTCTCTTGAAACTAGTGGTCTTGCTCACCATCAACACTTGATGCTCTTTACGGAGTTCAGACTCTGCGACTTTCAGCATCGCAAACAACTCGCCGGGAGACTTGTTCATCCCTTGCATGTTGTAGTTCAACACAAAGCCTTTGTAGCTTGGCGGCAGTGATTGAAGGATTCTGTCAGTGATAGCTTCTTGCGGGAGTTCAATCCCCAGTTCAGCTAGACGGTTTGAGTACCCAGACATTTTGAGCACATGTTCACTAACAGACGAGTTTTCCTCCATCTTGCAAGCATAGAATTTATCGGAGGTCTCATACCTCTCGATCCGGGCGTTCTTCTAAAAGATAAACTTCAACTCCTGGAACATCTCAAATGCTCCATGACGCTCAAAGCGACGTTGAAGTCCCGGTTCTAAGCCATACAAGACTGCACATTGAACTATTGAGTAGTCCTCCTTACGTGCTAACCAAGCGTTCTTAACATCCTGATCAGCCGTAGCGGGTGGTTCATCTCCTAGCGCAGCATTAAGGACATAATCCTTCTTTCCAGCTTGTAAGATTAGCTTAAGATTACGAGCCCAGTCTACAAAGTTGCTTCCATCATCTTTCAACTTAGCTTTCTCTAGGAACGTATTAAAATTCAGGATGAAACTTGCGTGAGCCATGATCTACAACACAAATATATTCAAAGTGGACTTAGACTATGTTCAAGATAATTAGAGTTCAACTTAATCAAATTATATGCTAAACTCCCACTCAAAAAGTACATCTCTCTAGTCATTTGAGTGGTTCATGATCCACTTACACTATCCCAAGTCCGATCATCACGTGAGTTGAGAATAGTTTCAGTGGTAAGCATCCCTATGCTAATCATATCAACTATATGATTCATGATCGACCTTTCGGTCTCATGTGTTCCGAGGCCATGTCTGCACATGCTAGGCTCGTCAAGCTTAACCCGAGTGTTCCGCGTGCGCAACTGTTTTGCACCCGTTGTATGTGAACATTGAGTCTATCACACCCGATCATCACGTGGTGTCTCGAAACGACGAACTGTAGCAACGGTGCACAGTCGGGGAGAACACAATTTCGTCTTGAAATTTCAGTGAGAGATCACCTCATAATGCTACCGTCGTTCTAAGCAAAATAAGGTGCAAAAAAGGATTAACATCACATGCAATTCATAAGTGACATGATATGGCCATCATCACGTGCTTCTTGATCTCCATCACCAAAGCACCGGCACGATCTTCTTGTCACCGGCGCCACACCATGATCATCCATCAACGTGTTGCCATCGTGGTTGTCGTGCTACTTATGCTATCACTACTAAAGCTACATCCTAGCAAAATAGTAAACGCATCTGCAAGCACATATGTTAGTATAAAGACAACCCTATGGCTCCTGCCGGTTGCCGTACCATCGACGTGCAAGTCGATATTTCTATTACAACATGATCATCTCATACATCCAATATATCACATCACATCGTTGGCCATATCACATCACAATCATACCCTGCAAAAACAAGTTAGACGTCCTCTAATTTTGTTGTTGCATGTTTTACGTGGTGACCAAGGGTATCTAGTAGGATCGCATCTTACTTACGCAAACACCACAACGGAGATATATGAGTTGCTATTTAACCTCATCCAAGGACCTCCTCGGTCAAATCCGATTCAACTAAAGTTGGAGAAACCGACACTTGCCAGTCATCTTTGAGCAAAGGGGCTTACTTGTAACGATGAAACCAGTCTCTCGTAAGCGTACGAGTAATGTCGGTCCAAGCCGCTTCAATCCAACAATACCGCGGAATCAAGAAAAGACTAAGGAGGGCAGCAAAACGCACATCACCGCCCACAAAACCTTTTGTGTTCTACTCGAGAAGACATCTACGCATGAACCTAGCTCATGATGCCACTGTTGGGGAACGTCACATGGGAAACAAAAATTTTCCTACGCGCACGAAGACCTATCATGGTGATGTCCATCTACGAGAGGGGATGAGAGATCTACGTACCCTTGTATATCGTACAGCAGAAGCGTTAGAGAACGCGGTTGATATAGTGGAACGTCCTCACGTCCCTCGATCCGCCCCGCGAACAATCCCGCGATCAGTCCCACGATCTAGTACCGAACAGACGGCACCTCCGCGTTCAGCACACGTACAGCTCGACGATGATCTCGGCCTTCTTGATCCAGCAAGAGAGACGGAGAGGTAGAAGAGTTCTCCGGCAGCGTGATGGTGCTCCGGAGGTTGGTGATGATCTCGTCTCAGCAGGGCTCCGCCCGAGCTCCGCAGAAACGCGATCTAGAGGAAAAACTATGGAGGTATGTGGTCGGGCAGCCGTGAGAAAGTCGTCTCAAATCTGCCCTAAAAGCCCCATATATATAGGAGGAGGGAGGGGGACCTTGCCTTGGGGTCCAAGGGACTCCCAAGGGGTCGGCCGAGCCAAGGGGGGGAGGACTCCCCCCCAAACCGAGTTGGACTTGGTTTGGTGGGAGGAGTCCCCCTCCCTTCCCACTTCTTCCCTCTTTTTTTTTCTTTCCTTTGATTTTCTTCTCTTGGCGCATAGGCCCCTTTGGGGCTGTCCCACCAGCCCACTAAGGGCTGGTGTGTCTCCCCAAAGCCTATGGGCTTCCCCGGGGTGGGTTGCCCCCCCCCGGTGAACTCCCGGAACCCATTCGTCATTCCCGGTACATTCCCGGTAACTCCGAAAACCTTCCGGTAATCAAATGAGGTCATCCT
Organism: Hordeum vulgare subsp. vulgare; assembly: GCF_904849725.1. NCBI lineage: Eukaryota > Viridiplantae > Streptophyta > Magnoliopsida > Poales > Poaceae > Hordeum > Hordeum vulgare. The sequence goes on from NC_058521.1 coordinate 569,780,949, forward strand.
ATATATCAATCTTCGTTTCCGGACCATTCCGGAAACCCTCGTGACGTCCGTGATCCCATCCGGGACTCCGAACAACATTCGGTAACCAACCATATAACTCAAATACGCATAAAACAACGTCGAACCTTAAGTGTGCAGACCCTGCGGGTTCGAGAACTTTGTAGACATGACCCGAGAGACTCCTCGGTCAATATCCAATAGCGGGACCTGGATGCCCATATTGGATCCTACATATTCTACGAAGATCTTATCGTTTGAACCTCAGTGCCAAGGATTCGTATAATCCCGTATGTCATTCCCTTTGTCCTTCGGTATGTTACTTGCCCGAGATTCGATCGTCGGTATCCGCATACCTATTTCAATCTCGTTTACCGGCAAGTCTCTTTACTCGTTCCGTAATACAAGATCCCGCAACTTACACTAAGTTACATTGCTTGCAAGGCTTGTGTGTGATGTTGTATTACCGAGTGGGCCCCGAGATACCTCTCCGTCATACGGAGTGACAAATCCCAGTCTTGATCCATACTAACTCAACTAACACCTTCGGAGATACCTGTAGTGAATCTTTATAGTCACCCAGTTACGTTGCGACGTTTGATACACACAAGGCATTCCTCCGGTGTCAGTGAGTTATATGATCTCATGGTCATAGGAATAAATACTTGACACGCAGAAAACAGTAGCAACAAAATGACACGATCAACATGCTACGTCTATTAGTTTGGGTCTAGTCCATCACGTGATTCTCCCAATGACGTGATCCAGTTATCAAGCAACAACACCTTGTTCATAATCAGAAGACACTGACTATCATCGATCAACTGGCTAGCCAACTAGAGGCATGCTAGGGATGGTGTTTTGTCTATGTATCCACACATGTAAATGAGTCTTCATTCAATACAATTATAGCATGGATAATAAACTATTATCTTGATACAGGAATTATAATAATAACTATACATTTATTATTGCCTCTAGGGCATAATTCCAACAGTTTTAGGGTTTCTAAGACACAATTTTGCCACGTGCAACTCAAGCCTATTCCATATAGTTTTGCCTCTAGATCGGATTTCTGCGGAGCTCGGGCGGAGCCCTGCAGGAGTAGATCATCACCACCACCGAAGCGTCGTCACGTTGCCGAAGAACTCATCTACTTCTCTGTCTCTCTTGCTGGATCAAGAAGGCTGAGACCGTCATCGAGCTGTATGTGTGCTGAACGCGGAAGTGTCGTCCATTAGGCGCTAGATCGGAACGGAACGTGGGACGGATCGTGGGAAGACGGTGATTTGAATCACGAAGCTGTACCACTACATCAATCGCGTTTCTTAATGCTTCCCGCTTAGCGATCTACAAGGGTACGTAGATCTAATCTCCTCTCATAGATGGACATCACCATGATAGGTCTTCGTGTGCGTAGGAATTTTTTTGTTTCCCATGCAACATTCCCCTACAGTGGTATCAGATTCAGGTTGATGCGTAGATGTTATCTCGAGTAGAACACAAAAGGTTTTGTGGACGTGGATGTTCGATTTGCTTCCCTCCTTAGTCTTTTCTCGATTCGGCGGTATTGTTGGATTGAAGCGGCCCGGACCGACATTACTCGTACGCTTACGAGAGACTTGTTTCATCGACTAACATGAAACTCGTTGCATAAAGATGACTGGCAGGTGCCTGTTTCTTCAACTTTAGTTGAATTGGTTTTGACCGAGGCGGTCCTTGTAGAGAGGTTAAATAGCAATTTGCACATCTCTGTTGTGGTTTTTGCGTAAGTAAGATGCGATCATACTAGATACCCATAGCAGCCACATAAAACATGCAACAACAAATTAGAGGACATCTAACTTGTTTTTGCAGGGTATGCTTGTGATATGATATGGCCAATGACGTGATGTGATATATTGGATGTATGAGATGATCATGTTGTAATAGTTAATATAGACTTGCACGTCGATGCTACGGCAACCGACATGAGCCATAGGGTTGTCTTTAAACTAACGTTTGTGTTTGCAGATGCGTTTACTATATTGCTAGGTCGTAGCTTTAGTAGTAATAGCATAGATAGCACGACAACCTCGACGGCGACCCGTTGATGGAGATCATGACGATGGAGATCATGGTGTGGCGCCGGTGACAAGAAGATAATGTCGGTGCTTAAAGTAATGGAGATCAAGAAGCACAAGATGATGGCCATATCATCTCACTTATGAATTGCATGTGATGTTAATCCTTTTATGCACCTTATTTTGTTTAGAACGACGATAGCGTTATAAGGTGATCACTAAAATTTCAAGATGAAATTGCGTTCTCCCCGACTGTGCACCGCTGCGAAAGTTCGTCATCTCGAGACACCACGTGATGATCGGGTGTGATAGACTCAACGTTCACATACAACGGGTGCAAAACAGTTGCACACGCGGAACACTTGGGTTAAACTTGACGAGTCTAGCATGTGCATACATGGCCTCAGAACACATGAGACCGAAAGGTCGAGCATGAATCGTATAGTTGATATGATTAGCATAGAGATGCTTACCACTGACACTATTCTCAACTCACGTGATGATCAGACTTGAGTTAGTGAATTTGGATCATGTACCACTCAAATGACTAGAGAAATGTAGTTTTTGAGTGGGAGTTTATCAGTAATTTGATTAGTTAAACTCTAATTACCTTAAACATAGTCTAAGTCCACTTTGCAATATTTGTGTTGTAGATGAATGGCTCATGCAACAGTCACCATGAATTTTAATACGTTCCTAGAGAAAGCTAAGTTGAAAGATGATGGAATCAACTTTGTAGACTGGGCTCATAATCTAAAGCTGCTCCTGCAAGCTGGTAAGAAGGATTATGTCCTTAATGCTGCGCTAGGAGATGAACCACCCGCTACGTCTAGCCAAGATGTTTTGAATGCCTGATTAACACGTAAGGAGGACTACTCAGTAGTTCAATGTGAAGTCTTGTATGGCTTAGAGCTGGGACTTCTGTTGGGGAACGTCGCATGGGAAACAAAAAATTTCCTACGCGCACGAAGACCTATCATGGTGATGTCCATCTACGAGAGGGGATGTGTGATCTACGTACCCTTGTAGACCATACAGCAGAAGCGTTAGAGAACGCGGTTGATGTAGTGGAACGTCCTCACGTCCCTCGATCCGCCCCGCGAACAATCCCGCGATCAGTTCCACGATCTAGTACCGAACGGACGGCACCTCCGCGTTCCGCACACGTACAGCTCGACGATGATCTCGGCCTTCTTGATCCAGCAAGAGAGACGGAGAGGTAGATGAGTTCTCCGGCAGCGTGACGGCGCTCCGGAGGTTGGTGGTGATCTAATCTCAGCAGGGCTCCGCCCGAGCTCCGCAGAAACGCGATCTAGAGGTAAAACCGTGGAGGTATGTGGTCGGGCTGCCGTGGCAAAAGTTGTCTCAAATCAGCCCTAAAACCTCCGTATATATAGGTGGGAGGGGGAGGGAAGAGGCAGCCTCAAACCCTCAAGGGTTGGCCGAAATTGGAGGTGGAGGAGTCCTACTCCAATCCTACTTGGAGTAGGATTCCACCTTCCCACTTGGAAACTCTTTCCACCTTGTGTTTTTTCCTTCTCAAACCTTATGGGCCTTAGTGGGAACTTATTCCAGCCCACTAGGGGCTGTATTATCTCTTCCCATAGCCCATGAGACCCCTTGGGGCGTGACACCCCTCCCGATGGTCCCCGGCACCCCTCCCGGCACTCCCGGTACACTACCGATGAGCCCGAAACTTTTCCGGTAATACACGGAAACCTTCCGGTAACCAAATGAGGTCATCCTATATATCAATCTTCGTTTCCGGACCATTCCGGAAACCCTCGTGACGTCCGTGATCTCATCCGGGACTCCGAACAACATTTGGTAACCAACCATATAACTCAAATACGCATAAAACAACGTCGAACCTTAAGTGTGCAGACCCTGCGGGTTCGAGAACTATGTAGACATGACCCGAGAGACTCCTCGGTCAATATCCAATAGCGGGACCTGGATGCCCATATTGGATCCTACATATTCTACGAAGATCTTATCGTTTGAACCTCAGTGCCAAGGATTCATATAATCCCGTATGTCATTCCCTTTGTCCTTCGGTATGTTACTTGCCCGAGATTCGATCGTTAGTATCCGCATACCTATTTCAATCTCGTTTACCGGCAAGTCTCTTTACTCGTTCCGTAATACAAGATCCCGCAACTTACATTAAGTTACATTGCTTGCAAGGCTTGTGTGTGATGTTGTATTACCGAGTGGGCCCCGAGATACCTCTCCGTCACACGGAGTGACAAATCCCAGTCTTGATCCATACTAACTCAACTAACACCTTCGGAGATACCTGTAGAGCATCTTTATAGTCACCCAGTTACGTTGCGACGTTTGATACACACAAAGTATTCCTCCGGTGTCAGTGAGTTATATGATCTCATGGTCATAGGAATAAATACTTGACACGCAGAAAACAGTAGCAACAAAATGACACGATCAACATGCTACGTCTATTAGTTTGGGTCTAGTCCATCACATGATTCTCCTAATGATGTGATCCCGTTATCAAGTGACAACACTTGCCTATGGCCAGGAAACCTTGACCATCTTTGATCAACGAGCTAGTCAACTAGAGGCTTACTAGGGACAGTGTTTTGTCTATGTATCCACACAAGTATTGTGTTTCCAATCAATACAATTATAGCATGGATAATAAACGATTATCATGAACTAAGAAATATAATAATAACTAATTTATTATTGCCTCTAGGGCATATTTCCAACAGTCTCCCACTTGCACTAGAGTCAATAATCTAGTTCACATCACCATGTGATTCCAACGAATCCAACACCCATATAGTTATGGGGTCTGATCACGTCTTGCTCGTGAGAGAGGTTTTAGTCAACGGTTCTGAAACTTTCAGATCCGTGTGTTCTTTACGAATCTTTATGTCATCTTATAGATGCTGCTACTACGTGCTATTCGGAAATGCTCCAAATATCTACTCTACTATATGAATCCGTTTCACTACTCATAGTTATTCGGATTAGTGTCAAAGCTTGCATCGACGTAACCCTTTACGACAAATTCTTTAACCACCTCCATGATCGAGAAAAAATTCCTTAGTCCATTAGTTACTAAGGATAAATTTCGACCGCTGCTAGTGATTCAATCATGGATCACTCTCTATACCTCTCAACATACTTTGAGTCAAGGCACACTTCAGGTGCGGTACACAGCATGGCATACTTTAGATTCTACGGCTAAGGCATAGAAGACGACCTTCGTCTATTCTCTTTTATTCTGCCGTGGTCGGGTTTTGAGTCTTACTCAAATTCACACCTCACAACGCAACCAAGAACTCTTTCTTTGCTGGTCTATTTTGAACTCTTTCAAAAACTTGTCAAGGCATGTATCTTGTTGAAACTTCCATTAAGCGCTTTCGATCTATCTCCATAGATCTTTGATGCTCAACGTTCAAGTAGCTCAATCCAGGTATTCCTTTGAAAAACTCCTTTCAAACAACCTTGTATGCTTTACAGAAATTCTACATTACTTCTGATCCACAATATGTCAACCACATATACTTATCAGAAATTCTATAGTGCTCCCACTCACTTCTTTGGAAATACAAGTTTCTCATAAACTTTGTACAAACCCAAAATCCTTGATCATCTCATCAAAGTGTATATTCCAACTCCGAGATGCTTGCACCAGTCCATTGAAGGATTGCTGGAGTTTGCATACTTGTTAGTATCCTTAGGATCGACAAAACCTCCTGGTTGTATCATATACAATGTTTGCTCAAGGAAACCGTCGAGGAAACAATGTTTTGACATCCTACGTGCAATATTTCATAAATAATGCAGCAACTACTAACATAATTCTAACAGACTTTTAGCATCGCTACGAGTGAGAAAGTCTCATCATAGTCAACTGTTTGATCTTGTCGGAAACATCTTTGCGACAAGTCGAGCTTTTCTTAATAGTGACTAATCACCATCATCGTCTGTCTTCCTTTTAAAGATCCATCTCTACTCAATAGTCTTATGACCGTCAAGTAGTTCTTCCAAAGTCTACACTCTGTTTTCATACATGGATCCTCTCTCGGATTTCATGGCTTCTAGCCATTTGTCGGAATCTGGGCCCACCATCGCTTTCTCCATAACTCGTAGGTTCACTGTTGCTCAACAACATGACCTCCAAGACAGGGTTACCGTACTACTCTGCAGCAGTACGCGACCTTGTCGACCTACGAGGTTTGTAGTAACTTGATTCGAAGCTCAATGATCACCATCATCAGCTTCCACTTCAATTGGTGTAGGCGCCATATGAACAACTTCCTATGCCCTGCTACACACTGGTTGAAGTGATGGTTCAATAACCTCATCAAGTTCTACTACCCTCCCACTCAATTCTTTCGAGAGAAACCTTTCCTCGAGAAAGGATCCGTTTCTAGAAACAAACACTTTGCTTTCGGATCTGAGATAGGAGATGTACCCAACTGTTTTGGATATCCTATGAAGATGCATTTATCCGCTTTGGGTTCGAGCTTATCAGACAGAAACTTTTTCACATAAGTGTCGAAGCCCCAAACTTTCAAGAAACGACAGTTTAGATTTCTCTAAACCTCAGTCTATACTGTGTCATCTCAACGGAAATACGCGGTGCCCTATTTAAAGTGAGTGCGGTTGTCTCTAATGCATAACCCATAAACGATAGTGGTAATTCGATAAGAGACATCATAGTATACACCATACCAAATAGTGCGTGGCTATGACGTTCAGACACATCATCACACTATGATGTTCCAGGTGGCATGAACTGCGAAACAATTTCCACATTGTCTTAACTGCGTACCAAAACTCGTAACTCAGATATTCATTTCTATGATCATATCGTAGACAGTTTATCCTCTTGTTACGACGAACTTCACTCCGAAACAGAATTGAACTTTTCAATATTTCAGACTTGTGATTCATTAAGTAAATACTCTAGTATCTACTCAAATCGTCAGTGAAGTAAGAACATAACGATATCCACTGCGTGCCTCAGCACCCATTGGACTGCATACATCAAAATGTATCACTTCCAACAAGTTACTATCTTATTTCATCTCAATGAAAACAAGGCCTTGCTCATGTGGTATGATTTGCATGTCACTAGTGATTCGAAATCAGGTGAGTACAAAGATCCATCAGCATGGAGCCTCTTCATGCAATTTATACTAACATGACTCAAGCGGCAATGCCACAAGTAAGTGGTACTATCATCATCAACTGTATCTTTTGGCACCATTATCATGAACATGTGTAACACTACGATTGAGATTCAATAAACCATTGAAGGTGATTATTCAAGAAAACAGAGTAACCATTATTCTCTTTAAATGAATAATCGTATCGCAATAAACACGATCCAATCATGTTCATGCTTAACGCAAGCACCAAATAACAATTATTTAGGTTTAATACCAATCCGGATGGTAGAGGGAGCGTGCGACGTTTGATCATATCAACCTTGGAAACACTTCCAACACGTATCGTCACCTCGCCTTTAGCTAGTCTCCGTTTATGCCGTAGCTTTCATTTCGTGTTACTAATCACTTAGCAACCGAACCGGTATCCAATACCCTCATGCTACTAGGAGTACTAGTAAAGTACACATCAACATCATGCATATCAAATACACTTCTTTCGACTTTTGCCAGCCTTCTTATCTACCAAGTATCTAGAGTTGCTCCGCCTCAGTGACTGTTCCCCTCATTACAGAAGCACTTAGTCTCGGGTTTGGGTTTAATCTTGGGTCTCTTCATTAGTGCAGCAACTGTTTTGCCGTTTCACGAAGTATCCCATCTAGCCCTTGCCTTTCTCGAAACTTAGTGGTTTTACAAACCATCAACTATTAACGCTCCTTCTTGATTTCTACTTTCGCAGTGTCAAACATCGCGAATCGCTCAAGGATCATTGTATCTATCCTTGATATGTTATAGTTCATCACTAAGCTCTCACAGCTTGGTGGCAGTGACTTTGGAGAACTATCACTATCTCATCTGGAAGATTAACTCCCACTTGATTCAAGCGATTGTCGCACTCAGACAATCTGAGCACACGCTCAACGATTGAGCCTTTCTCCTTTACTTTGTGAACAAAGAATCTCGTCGGAGGTCTCGTACCTCTCAACAAGGGCACAAGCGTGAAATCACAATTTCATCTCTTTAGAACATCACTTATGTTCCGTGACGTTTTACAACGTTTTCGGCGCCTTGCTTCTAAGCCATCAAGTATCTTGCACTGAACTATCGTGTAGTCATCAGTAACGTGTATGTCGGATGTTCATAGCATCCACAGACGACGCTCGAGGTGCAGCACATCGAGTGGTGCATTAAGGACATAAGCCTTCTGCGTAGCAACGAGGACAATCCTCGGTTTTACAGACTCAGTCTGCAAAGGTTGCTACTATCAATTTTCAACTAAATTTTCTCTAGGAACATGTAAAAACAGTAGAGCTATAGCGCAAGCTACATCGTAATTCGCAAAGACCATTAGACTATGTTCATGACAATTAGTTCAATTAATCATATTACTTAAGAACTCCCACTCAAAAAGTACATCTCTCTAGTCATTTGAGTGGTACATGATCCAAATCCGCTATCTCAAGTCCGATCATCACGTGAGTCGAGAATAGTTTCAGTGGTAAGCATCCCTATGCTAATCATATCAACTATACGATTCATGCTCGACCTTTCGGTCTCATGTGTTCCGAGGCCATGTCTGCACATGCTAGGCTCGTCAAGATTAACCCGAGTGTTCCGCGTGTGCAACTGTTTTGCACCCGTTGTATGTGAACGCTGAGTCTATCACACCCGATCATCACGTGGTGTCTCGAAACGAAGAACTGTCGCAACGGTGCACAGTCGGGGAGAACACAATTTCGTCTTGAAATTTTAGTGAGAGATCACCTCATAATGCTACCGTCGTTCTAAGCAAAATAAGGTGCATAAAAGGATTAACATCACATGCAATTCACAAGTGACATGATATGGCCATCATCACGTGCTTCTTGATCTCCATCACCAAAGCACCGGCACGACCTTTCTTGTCACCGGCGCCACACCATGATCATCCATCAACGTGTTGCCATCGGGGTTGTCGTGCTACTTATGCTATTACTACTAAAGCTACATCCTAGCAAAATAGTAAACGCATCTGCAAGCACATATGTTAGTATAAAGACAACCCTATGGCTCCTGCCGGTTGCCGTACCATCGACGTGCAAGTCGATATTTCTATTACAACATGATCATCTCATACATCCAATATATCACATCACATCATTGGCCATATCACATCACAATCATACCCTGCAAAAACAAGTTAGACGTCCTCTAATTTTGTTGTTGCATGTTTTACGTGGTGACCAAGGGTATCTAGTAGGATCGCATCTTACTTACGCAAACACCACAACGGAGATATATGAATTGATATTTAACCTCATCCAAGGACCTCCTCGGTCAAATCCGATTCAACTAAAGTTGGAGAAACCGTCACTTGCCAGTCATCTTTGAGCAAAGGGGGTTACTCGTAACGATGAAACCAGTCTCTCGTAAGCGTACGAGTAATGTCGGTCCAAGCCGCTTCAATCCAACAATACCGCGGAATCAAGAAAAGACTAAGGAGGGCAGCAAAACGCACATCACCGTCCACAAAACCTTTTGTGTACTACTCGAGAAGACATCTACGCATGAACCTAGCTCTTGATGCCACTGTTGGGGAACGTCGCATGGGAAACAAAAATTTTCCTACGCGCACGAAGACCTATCATGGTGATGTCCATCTACGAGAGGGGATGTGTGATCTACGTACCCTTGTAGACCATACAGCAGAAGCGTTAGAGAACGCGGTTGATGTAGTGGAACGTCCTCACGTCCCTCGATCCGCCCCGCGAACAATCCCGCGATCAGTTCCACGATCTAGTACCGAACGGACGGCACCTCCGCGTTCCGCACACGTACAGCTCGACGATGATCTCGGCCTTCTTGATCCAGCAAGAGAGACGGAGAGGTAGATGAGTTCTCCGGCAGCGTGACGGCGCTCCGGAGGTTGGTGGTGATCTAATCTCAGCAGGGCTCCGCCCGAGCTACGCAGAAACGCGATCTAGAGGTAAAACCGTGGAGGTATGTGGTCGGGCTGCCGTGGCAAAAGTTGTCTCAAATCAGCCCTAAAACCTCCGTATATATAGGTGGGAGGGGGAGGGAAGAGGCAGCCTCAAACCCTCAAGGGTTGGCCGAAATTGGAGGTGGAGGAGTCCTACTCCAATCCTACTTGGAGTAGGATTCCACCTTCCCACTTGGAAACTCTTTCCACCTTGTGTTTTTTCCTTCTCAAACCTTATGGGCCTTAGTGGGAACTTATTCCAGCCCACTAGGGGCTGTATTATCTCTTCCCATAGCCCATGAGACCCCTTGGGGCGTGACACCCCTCCCGATGGTCCCCGGCACCCCTCCCGGCACTCCCGCTACACTACCGATGAGCCCGAAACTTTTCCGGTAATACACGGAAACCTTCCGGTAACCAAATGAGGTCATCCTATATATCAATCTTCGTTTCCGGACCATTCCGGAAACCCTCGTGACGTCCGTGATCTCATCCGGGACTCCGAACAACATTCGGTAACCAACCATATAACTCAAATACGCATAAAACAACGTCGAACCTTAAGTGTGCAGACCCTGCGGGTTCGAGAACTATGTAGACATGACCCGAGAGACTCCTCGGTCAATATCCAATAGCGGGACCTGGATGCCCATATTGGATCCTACATATTCTACGAAGATCTTATCGTTTGAACCTCAGTGCCAAGGATTCATATAATCCCGTATGTCATTCCCTTTGTCCTTCGGTATGTTACTTGCCCGAGATTCGATCGTTAGTATCCGCATACCTATTTCAATCTCGTTTACCGGCAAGTCTCTTTACTCGTTCCGTAATACAAGATCCCGCAACTTACATTAAGTTACATTGCTTGCAAGGCTTGTGTGTGATGTTGTATTACCGAGTGGGCCCCGAGATACCTCTCCGTCACACGGAGTGACAAATCCCAGTCTTGATCCATACTAACTCAACTAACACCTTCGGAGATACCTGTAGAGCATCTTTATAGTCACCCAGTTACGTTGCGACGTTTGATACACACAAAGTATTCCTCCGGTGTCAGTGAGTTATATGATCTCATGGTCATAGGAATAAATACTTGACACGCAGAAAACAGTAGCAACAAAATGACACGATCAACATGCTACGTCTATTAGTTTGGGTCTAGTCCATCACATGATTCTCCTAATGATGTGATCCCGTTATCAAGTGACAACACTTGCCTATGGCCAGGAAACCTTGACCATCTTTGATCAACGAGCTAGTCAACTAGAGGCTTACTAGGGACAGTGTTTTGTCTATGTATCCACACAAGTATTGTGTTTCCAATCAATACAATTATAGCATGGATAATAAACGATTATCATGAACTAAGAAATATAATAATAACTAATTTATTATTGCCTCTAGGGCATATTTCCAACAACTTCAACGTCGCTTTGAGCGTCTTGGAGCATATGAGATGTTCCAGGAGTTGAAGTTTATTTTTCAGAAGAACGCCCGGCTCGAGAGGTATGAGACCTCCGATAAATTCTATGCTTGCAAGATGGAGGAGAATTCGTCTGTCAGTGAACATGTGCTCAAAATGTCTCGGTACTCAAACCGTCTAGCTGAGCTGGGGATTGAACTCCCGCAAGAGGCTATCACTGATATAATTATTCAATCACTGCCACCTAGCTATAAGAGCTTTATGTTGAACTATAACATGCAAGGGATGAACAAGTCACCCGGCGAGTTATTCGCGATGCTGAAAGTCGCAGAGTTGCAACTCCGGAAAGAGCATCAAGTGTTGATGGTCAATAAGACCACTAGTTTCAAGAGAAACGGCAAAGGCAAGAAGGGTAACTCCAAGAAAAGCGGCAAGCCTGTTGCCAATCCGATGAAGAAACCCAAGGCTAGACCTAAGCCTGAAACAGAGTGTTATTATTGCAAGGGACTGGGTCACTGGAAGCGCAACTGCCCCAAGTATTTGGCTGACAAGAAGGCGGCCAAGGAAAAATGAGGTATATTTGATACACATGTTATTGATGTGTACTTAACCAACTCTCGTAGTAGTGCCTGGGTATTCGCTACCGGTTCTGTTGCTCATATTTGCAACTCGAAGCACGAATTGTGGAATAAACGAAGGCTGGCGAAGGATGAAGTGACGATGCGCGTGGGAAATGGTTCCAAGGTTGATGCAATCGCCGTCGGCACAGTCTCAATTCAGTTACCATCAGGATTAGTTATGAACTTAAATAATTGTTAATTAGTGCCTGCGTTAAAGCATGAACATTATATCTGGATCTTGTTTATTTCGAGACGGTTACTCATTTAAGTGAGAGAATAATGATTGTTCTGTTTCTATGAGTAATATATTTTATGGTCATGCACCCAATGTGAGAGGATTGTTCATATTGAATCTTCATAGCAATGATACACATATACGTAACATTGAGACCAAAAGATGTTTTTGTGGCACTGCCGCTTGGGTCATATTGGTGTAAAGCGCATGAAGAAACTCCATTCCGATGGGCTTTTGTAGTCACTTCATTTTGAATCACTTGACACGTGCGAACCATGCCTTATGGGCAAGATGACTAAGACTCCGTTCTCTGGAACAATGGAGCATGCAAGTGACTTGTTGGAAATCATACGTATCGATGTATGCGGTCCGATGAGTGTGGAGGCATGTGGTGGATATCGTTATTTTCTCACCTTCACTGACGATTTGAGTTGGTATGGATATATCTACTTGATGAACCACAAGTTTGAAACGTTTGAGAAGTTCAAGCAATTTCAGAGTGAAGTTGAAAATCATCATAACAAGAAGATCAAGTGTCCTACGTTCTGATCATGGGGGTGAATATCTGAGTTTCGAGTTTGGTGCTCACTTAAGACAATATGGAATTGTTTCACAGTTGACACCGCCTGGAACACCACAGCGTAATGGTGTGTCCGAACTTCATAATTGTACTTTGTTAGAAATGGTGCGATCTATGATGTCTCTTACCGATTTGCCGTTATCATTTTGGGGTTATGCATTAGAGACAGCTGCATTCACTTTAAATAGGGCACCATCAAAATCCGTTGAGACGACACCATACGAACTGTGGTATGTCAAAAGACCGAAGTTGTCGTTTCTTACAGTTTGGGGATGTGATGCTTATGTCAAAAAGCTTCAGCTTGAAAAGCTGGAACCCAAAGCGGAAAAGTGCGTCTTCATAGGTTACCCAAAGGAGAAAGTTGGGTACACCTTCTATCTCAAATACGAGGGCAAAGTGTTTGTTGCTTAGAACGAAGCTTTTCTTGAGAAGGAGTTTGTCTCGAAAGAATTGAGTGGGAGGAAGATAGAACTTGATGAGGTTGTCGAACCTCTAATTCCTCTAGATGGTGGTGCAGGGCAGGGGAAAACCTCTGTCGAAGCGACGCCGGTTGAGGAGGAAGTTAATGATGATGATCATGAAACTTCAGATCAAGTTCCTATCGGACCTCGCAGGTCGGCAAGATCACGTACTACTTCTGAGTGGTACGATAATCATGTCTTATCAATCATGTTGTTAGACAACAATGAACGTGCGAATTATGAAGAAGCAATGGTGGGCCCGGATTCCAACAAATGGCCGGAGGCCATGATGTCCGAGATAGGATCTATGTATGAAAACAAAGTGTGGACTTCGGAAGTATTGCCTGAAGGCCGAAAGGCTATTCAGAACAAATTGATCTTTAAGAAGAAGACGGACGCAACCAGTAATGTGACCATTTATAAAGCTCGACTTGTGGCACAAGGTTTTTCACAAGTTCAAGGAGTTTACTACGATGAGACGTTCTCACTGGTAGCGATGCTTAAATCCGTCTGAATCATGTTAGCAATAGCTGCATTTTTCGATTATGAAATCTGGCACATGGATGTCAAAACGGCGTTCCTTAACGGTTTTCTTAAGGAAGAGTTGTATATGATGCCACCTGAAGGTTTTGTCGATCCGAAGAATGCTAACAAAGTATGCAAGCTCCAGCGATCCATTTATGGACCGCGGAAAGCATCTCGGAGTTGGAATAAGCGCTTTGATGAGGTGATCAAAGCATTTGGGTTTATACAAGTGGTTGGAGAATCTTGTATTTACAAGAAAGTGAGTGGGAGCTCTATGGCGTTTCTAATATTATTTGTGGATGACATATTGCTGATTGGAAACAATGTGGAGTTTTTTGGAGAGCGTAAAGGATTACTTGAATAAAAGTTTCTCTATGAAGGACCTAAGAGAAGCTGCTTACATTCTAGGCATTAATATCTATAGGGATAGATCGAGACGCCTGATAGGACTTTCACAAAGCACATACCTTGATAAAGTTTTCAAGAAGTTCAAAATGGAACAATCCAAGAAGGGGTTCTTGCCAGTGTTACAAGGTATAAAATTGAGTACGACTCAGTGCCCAACAACTGCGGACGATAGAGAACAAATGAGTTCTGTCCCCTATGCTTCAGCCATAGGTTCTATCATGTATGCAATGTTGCGCACTAGACCAAATGTCAGCTTGGCCATAAGTATGGCAGGCAGGATTCAAAGTAATCTAGGAGTGGATCACTGGACGGCGGTCAAGAATATTCTGAAGTACCTGAAAAGGAGTAAGGAAATGTTTCTCGTTTATGAAGGTGACGAAGAGCTCGTCGTAAAGGGTTACGTCGACGCAAGCTTTGACACTGATCCAGATGACTCTAAGTCTCAAACTGGATACGTATTTATTCTTAATGGGGGTGCAGTAAGCTAGTGCAGTTCCAAGCAAAGCATCATAGCAGATTCTACATGTGAAGCGGAGTACATGGCTACCTTAGAGGCAGCTAAGGAGGGTGTCTGGATGAAGCAGTTCATGACGGATCTTGGAGTTGTGCCGAGCGCACTAAATCCAATAACTCTGTTTTATGACAACACTGGTCACATTGCTTTAGCAAAGGAACCAAGGTTTCACAAGAAGACCAGGCACATCAAACGACGTTTCAACCTCATCCGCGACTACGTCGAAGGAGAGGACGTAAATATTTGCAAAGTGCACACGGATATGAATGCAGCAGATCTGCTGACTAAACCTCTTCCACGGGCAAAACATGATCAACACCAGAATTGTATGGGTGTTAGATTTATTTCAATGTAAATCACATGGCGATGTGAGGACTAGATTATTGACTCTACTGCAAGTGGGAGACTGTTGGAAATATGTTGGGGAACGTCGCATGGGAAACAAAAAATTTCCTACGCGCAGGAAGACCTATCATGGTGATGTCCATCTACGAGAGGGGATATTCGATCTACGTACCCTTGTAGATCACCCAGCAGAAGTGTTAAGAAACGCGGTTGATGTAGTGGAACATCCTCACGTCCCTCGATCCGCCCCACGAACCGTCTCGCGATCCGTCCCACGATCTAGTGCCGAACGGACGGCACCTCCGCGTTCAGCACACGTACAGCTCGACGATGATCTCAGCCTTCTTGATCCAGCAAGAGAGACGGAGAGGTACATGAGTTCTCCGGCAGCGTGACGGTGCTCCGGAGGTTGGTGGTGATCTAATCTCAGCAGGGCTCCGCCCGAGCTCCGCAGAAACGCGATCTAGAGGTAAAACCGTGGAGATATGTGGTCGGGCTGTCGTGGCAAAGTTGTCTCAAATCAGCCCAAAAACCTCCGTATATATAGGTGGGAGAGGGGGAGCCTTGCCTTGGGGCTCAAGGAGCCCCAAGGGGGTCAGCCAAGCCAAAGGGGGGGGAGTCCTCCCCTTCCAAACCGAATCCAACTAGGTTTGGAAGGAGGAGTCCTTCCCCTTTTTTCCACCTCCTCTTTTTTTTCTCTTTGATTTTCTTCCTATGGCGCATAGGGCCTTCTTGGGCTGTCCCACCAGCCCACTAAGGGCTGGTGCGCCACCCCCAAGGCCTATGGGCTTCCCCGGGGTGGGTTGCCCCCCCCCCCCCCCGGTGAACACCCGGAACCCATTCGTCATTCCCGATAACTCCGAAAACCTTCCGGTAATCAAATGAGGTCATCCTATATATCAATCTTCGTTTCCGGACCATTCCAGAAACCCTCGTGATGTCCGTGATCTCATCCGGGACTCCGAACAACATTCGGTAACCAACCATATAACTCAAATACGCATAAAACAACGTCGAACCTTAAGTGTGCAGACCCTGCGGGTTCGAGAACTATGCAGACATGACCCGAGTGACTCCTCGGTCAATATCCAATAGCGGGACATGGATGCCCATATTGGATCCCACATATTCTACGAAGATCTTATCGTTTGAACCTCACTGCCAAGGATTCATATAATCCCGTACGTCATCCCCTTTGTCCTTCGGTATGTTACTTGCCCGAGATTCGATCGTCAGTATCCGCATACCTATTTCAATCTCGTTTACCGGCAAGTCTCTTTACTCGTTCCGTAATACAAGATCCCGCAACTTACACTAAGTCACATTGCTTGCAAGGCTTGTGTGTGATGTTGTATTACCGAGTGGGTCCCGAGATACCTCTCCGTCACACGGAGTGACAAATCCCAGTCTCGATTCATACTAACTCAACGAACACCTTCGGAGGTACCTGTAGAGCATCTTTATAGTCACCCAGTTACGTTGCAACGTTTGATACACACAAAGCATTCCTCTGGTGTCAGTGAGTTATATGATCTCATGGTCATAGGAACAAATACTTGACACGCAGAAAACAGTAGCAACAAAATGACACGATCAACATGCTACGTCTATTAGTTTGGGTCTAGTCCATCACGTGATTCTCCTAATGACGTGATCCAGTTATCAAGCAACAACACCTTGTTCATAATCAGAAGACCCTGACTATCTTTGATCAACTGGCTAGCCAACTAGAGGCTTGCTAGGGACAGTGTTTTGTCTATGTATCCACACATGTATATAAGTCTTCATTCAATACGATTATAGCATGCATAATAAATGATTATCTTGATACAGGAATTATAATAATAACTATATTTATTATTGCCTCTAGGGCATAATTCCAACAGTCTCCCACTTGCACTAGAGTCAATAATCTAGCCCTCACATCATCATGCGAATTACATTGTAATAAATCTAACACCCATACAGTTCTGGTGTTGATCATGCTTTGCCCGTGGAAGAGGTTTAGTCAGCAGGTCTGCTACATTCAGATCTGTGTGCACTTTGCATATATTTACGTCCTCCCCTTCGAGGTAGTCGCGGATGAGGTTGAAGCGTCGCTTGATGTGTCTGGACTTCTTGTGAAACCGTGGTTCCTTTGCTAGGGCAATGGCACCCGTGTTCTCACAGAACAAGGTTATTGGATTCAGTGCGCTTGGCACCACTCTAAGATCCGTCATGAACTGCTTCATCCAGACACCCTCCTTAGCCGGCTCCAAGGCAGCCATGTACTCCGCTTCACATGTAGAATCTTCTACGACGCTTTGCTTGGAACTGCACCAGCTTACCGCACCCCCATTAAGAATAAATACGTATCCGGTCTGCGACTTAGAGTCGTCCGGATCTGTGTCAAAGCTTGCATCGACGTAACCTTTTACGGCGAGCTCTTCGTCACCTCCATACACGAGTAACATCTCCTTAGTCCTTTTCAGGTACTTCAAGATATTCTTGACCGCCGTCCAGTGATCCACTCCTGGATTACTCTCGAACCTGCCTGCCATACTTATGGCCAGGCTAACGTCCGGTCTACTGCACAGCATTGCATACATGATAGAACCTATGGCTGAAGCATAGGGGACGGTGCTCATATGCTCTCTATCCTCATGAATTGCTGGGCACTGAGTCTTACTCAATCTCGTACCTTGTAAAACTGGCAAGAACCCTTTCTTGGACTGTTCCATTTTGAACCTCTTCAAAACTTTATCCAGGTATGTACTTTGTGAAAGTCATATCAGGCGTTTTGATCTATCCCTGTAGATCTTAATGCCTAGAATGTAAGCAGCTTCTCCTAGGTCCTTCATAGAGAAACTTTTATTCAAGTAATCCTTTATGCTCTCCAAAAACTCTATGTTGTTTCCAATCAGCAATATGTCATCCACATATAATATTAGAAATGCCACAGAGCTCCCACTCACTTTCTTGTAAATACAAGATTCTCCAACCACTTGTATAAACCCAAATGCTTTGATCACCTCATCAAAGCGTTTGTTCCAACTCCGAGATGCTTGCACCAGTCCATAAATGGATCCCTGGAGCTTGCACACCTTGTCAGCATTCTTAGGATCGACAAAACCTTCGGGTTGCATCATATACAACTCTTCCTTAAGGAAACCGTTAAGGAACGCCGTTTTGACATCCATCTGCCAGATTTCATAATCGAAAAATGCAGCTATTGCTAACATGATTCTGACGGACTTAAGCATCGCTACGGGTGAGAATGTCTCATCGTAGTCAACTCCTTGAACTTGTGAAAAACCCTTTGTCACAAGTCGAGCTTTATAAACGGTCACATTGCCGTCAGCGTCCGTCTTCCTCTTAAAGATCCATTTGTTCTGAATAGCCTTGCGGCCCTCAGGTAGTACTTCCAAAGTCCACACTTTGTTTTCATACATGGATCCTATCTCGGACTTCATGGCCTCTAGCCATTTGTTGGAATCTGGGCCCACCATTGCTTCTTCATAATTTGCAGGTTCATTGTTGTCTAACAACATGATTGACAAAACGGGATTACCGTACCACTCTGGAGCAGCACGTGGTCTCGTCGACCTGCGTGGTTCGACAGGAACTTGAACCGGAGTTTCATGATCATTATCATTAACTTCCTCCTCAACCGGCGTCGCAACGACAGAGGTTTCCCCTTGCCCTGCGCCACCATCTAGAGGGATGAGAGGTTCGACAACCTCATCAAGTTCTATCTTCCTCCCACTCAATTCTCTCGAGAGAAACTCCTTCTCGAGAAAAGCTCTGTTTTTAGCAACAAACACTTTGCCCTCGGATTTGAGATAGAAGGTGTACCCAACTGTCTCTTTTGGGTAACCTATGAAGATGCACTTTTCCGCTTTGGGTTCCAGTTTTGCAGGCTGAAGCTTTTTGACGTAAGCATCACATCCCCAAACTTTAAGAAACGACAACTTTGGCCTTTTGCCATACCACAGTTCGTATGGTGTCGTCTCAACGGATTTTGATGGTGCCCTATTTAAAGTGAATGCAGCTATGTCTAATGCATAACCCCAAAACGATAACGGCAAATCGGTAAGAGACATCATAGATCGCACCATCTCTAATAAAGTACGATTACGACATTTGGACACACCATTACACTGTGGTGTTCGAGGCGGTGTTAATTGTGAAATAATTCCACATTGTCTTAAGTGAGCACCAAACTCGAAACTCACATATTCACCCCCACGATCAGACCGTAGGAACTTGATCTTCTTGTTACGATGATTTTCAACTTCACTCTGAAATTGCTTGAACTTTTCCAATGTTTCAGACTTGTGCTTCATTAAGTAGACATAACCATACCTACTCAAATCGTCAGTGAAGGTGAGAAAATAACGATATCCGCCGCGTGCCTCTACGCTCATCGGACCGCACACATCGGTATGTATGATTTCCAACAAGTCACTGGCACACTCCGTTGTTCCGGAGAACGGAGTTTTAGTCATCTTGCCCATGAGGCATGGTTCGCACGTGTCAAGTGAATCAAAGTCAAGTGACTCCAAAAGTCCATCGGCATGGAGTTTCTTCATGCGCTTTACACCAATATGACCTAAGCGGCAGTGCCACAAAAATATGGCGCTATCATTGTTAACTCTAACTCTTTTGGTCTCAATGTTATGTATATGTGTATCACTATCAAGATTCAATATGAACAATCTCTCACATTGGGTGCATGATCATAAAATATGTTACTCATAGAAATAGAACAACCATTATCCTCTGACTTAAAAGAGTAACCGTCTCGCAATAAACAAGATCCAGATATAATGTTCATGCTCAACGCAGGCACTAAATAACAATGATTCAAGTTCATAACTAATCCTGATGGTAACTGAAGTGAAACTGTTCCGACGGCGATTGCATCAACCTTGGAACCATTTCCTACGCGCATCGTCACTTCATCTTTCGCCAGCCTTCGTCTATTCTGCAATTCCTGTTTCGAGTTGCAAATATGAGCAACAGAACCGGTATCGAATACCCAGGCACTACTATGAGAGTCGGTTAAGTACACATCAATAACATGTATATCAAATATACCTGATTTTTCTTTGGCCGCCTTCTTATCTGCCAGATACTTGGGGCAATTGCGCTTCGAGTGACCCATACCCTTGCAATAGTAGCACTCTGTTTCAGGCTTAGGTCTAGCTTTGGGTTTCTTCGTCGGATTGGCAACAGGCTTGCCGCTCTTCTTTGAATTACCCTTCTTGCCTTTGCCGTTTCTCTTGAAACTAGTGGTCTTATTCACCATCAACACTTGATGCTCTTTACGGAGTTCAGACTCTGCGACTTTCAGCATCGCAAACAACTCGCCGGGTGACTTGTTCATCCCTTGCATGTTGTAGTTCAACACAAAGCCCTTACTTGGCGGCAGTGATTGAAGGATTCTGTCAGTGATAGCCTCTTGCGGGAGTTCAATCCCCAGCTCAGCTAGACGGTTTGAGTACCCAGACATTTTGAGCACATGTTCACTGACACACGAATTCTCCTCCATCTTGCAAGCATAGAATTTACCGGAGGTCTCATACCTCTCGATCCGGGCGTTCTTCTGAAAGATAAACTTCAACTCCTGGAACATCTCATATGCTCCATGACGCTCAAAGCGACGTTGAAGTCCTGGTTCTAAGCCATACAAGACTGCACATTGAACTACTGAGTAGTCCTCCTTATGTGTTAACCAAGCGTTCTTAACATCCTGGTCAGCCGTAGCGGGTGGTTCATCTCCTAGCGCAGCATTAAGGACATAATCCTTCTTCCCAGCTTGTATGATTAGCTTAACATTACGACCCCAGTCTACAAAGTTGCTTCCATCATCTTTCAACTTAGCTTTCTCTAGGAACGTATTAAAATTCAGGGTGACTGTCGCGTGAGCCATGATCTACAACACAAATATATTCAAAGTGGACTTAGACTATGTTCAAGATAATTAGAGTTTAACTTAATCAAATTACTTGCTAAACTCCCACTCAAAAAGTACATCTCTCTAGTCATTTGAGTGGTTCATGACCCACTTACACTAGCTCAAGTCCGATCATCACGTGAGTTGAATATAGCTTCAGTGGTAAGCATCCCTATGCTAATCATATCAACTATATGATTCATGATCGACCTTTCGGTCTCATGTGTTCCGAGGCCATGTCTGCACATGCTAGGCTCGTCAAGCTTAACCCGAGTGTTCCGCGTGCGCAACTGTTTTGCACCCGTTGTATGTGAACGTTGAGTCTATCACACCCGATCATCACGTGGTGTCTCGAAACGACGAACTGTAGCAACGGTGCACAGTCGGGGAGAACACAATTTCGTCTTGAAATTTCAGTGAGAGATCACCTCATAATGCTACCGTCGTTCTAAGCAAAATAAGGTGCAAAAAAGGATTAACATCACATGCAATTCATAAGTGACATGATATGGCCATCATCACGTGCTTCTTGATCTCCATCACCAAAGCACCGGCACGATCTTCTTGTCACCGGCGCCACACCATGATCTCCATCAACGTGTCGCCATCGGGGTTGTCGTGCTACTCATGCTATTACTACTAAAGCTACTTCCTAGCAAAATAGTAAACGCATCTGCAAGCACAAACGTTAGTTTAAAGACAACCCTATGGCTCCTGCCGGTTGCCGTACCATCGACGTGCAAGTCGATATTATCTATTACAACATGATCATCTCATACATCCAATATATCACATCACATCATTGGCCATATCACATCACAAGCATACCCTGCAAAAACAAGTTAGACGTCCTCTAATTTTGTTGTTGCATGTTTTACGTGGTGACCATGGGTATCTAGTATGATCGCATCTTACTTACGCAAACACCACAACGGAGATATATGAATTGCTATTTAACCTTATACAAGGACCTCCTCGGTCAAATCCGATTCAACTAAAGTTGGAGAAACTGACACTTGCCAGTCATCTTTGAGCAACGGGGTTACTCGTAGCGATGAAACCAGTCTCTCGTAAGCGTACGAGTAATGTCGGTCCGAGCCGCATCAATCCAACAATACCGCGGAATCAAGAAAAAACTAAGGAGGGCAGCAAAACGCACATCACCGCCCACAAAAACTTTTGTCTTCTACTCGAGAAGACATCTACGCATGAACCTAGCTCATGATGCCACTGTTGGGGAACGTCGCATGGGAAACAAAAAATTTCCTAGGCGCACGAAGACCTATCATGGTGATGTCCATCTACGAGAGGGGATATTCGATCTACGTACCCTTGTAGATCGCATAGCAGAAGCGTTAAGAAACGCGGTTGATGTAGTGGAACGTCCTCACGTCCCTCGATCCGCCCCGCGAACCGTCCCGCGATCCGCCCCACGATCTAGTGCCGAACGGACGACACCTCCGCGTTCAGCACACGTACAGCTCGACGATGATCTCGGCCTTCTTGATCCAGCAAGAGAGAGGAGATGTAGATGAGTTCTCCGGCAGCGTGACGGCACTCCGGAGGTTGGTGGTGATCTAATCTCAGCAGGGCTCCGCCCGAGCTCCGCACAAACGCGATCTAGAGGTAAAACCGTGGAGATATGTGGTCGGGCTGCCATGGCAAAGTTGTCTCAAATCAGCCCTAAAACCTCCGTATATATAGGTGAGAGAGGGGGAGCCTTGCCTTGGGGCTCAAGGAGCCCCAAGGGGGTCGGCCGAGCCAAAGGGGGGGAGTCCTCCCCTTCCAAACCGAATCCAACTAGGTTTGGAAGGAGGAGTCCTTCCCCTTTTTCCCACCTCCTCATTTTTTCTCTTTGATTTTCTTCCTATGGCGCATAGGGCCTTCTTGGGCTGTCCCACCAGCCCACTAAGGGCTGGTGCGCCACCCCCAAGGCCTATGGGCTTCCCCGGGGTGGGTCCCCCCCCCCCCGGTGAACACCCGGAACCCATTCGTCATTCCCGGTATCTCCGAAAACCTTCCGGTAATCAAATGAGGTCATCCTATATATCAATCTTCGTTTCCGGACCATTCCGGAAACCCTCGTGACGTCCGTGATCTCATCCGGGACTCCGAACAACATTCGGTAACCAACCATATAACTCAAATACGCATAAAACAACGACGAACCTTAAGTGTGCAGACCCTGCGGGTTCAAGAACTATGCAGACATGAAGGTGACGAAGAGCTCGTCGTAAAGGGTTACGTCGACGCAAGCTTTGACACTGATCCAGATGACTCTAAGTCTCAAACCGGATACGTATTTATTCTTAATGGGGGTGCAGTAAGCTAGTGCAGTTCCAAGCAAAGCATCGTAGCATATTCTACATGTGAAGCGGCGTACATGGCTGCCTCAGAGGCAGCTAAGGAGGTTGTCTGGATGAAGCAGTTCATGACGGATCTTGGAGTTGTGCCGAGCGCACTAAATCCAATAACTCTGTTCTGTGAAAACACTGGTGACATTGCTTTAGAAAAGGAACCAAGGTTTCACAAGAAGACCAGGCACATCAAACGACGCTTCAACCTCATCCGCGACTACGTCGAAGGAGAGGACGTAAATATTTGCAAAGTGCACATGGATATGAATGTAGCAGATCCGCTGACTAAACCTCTTACACGGACAAAACATGATCAACACCAGAACTGTATGGGTGTTAGATTTATTTCAATGTAAATCACATGGCGATGTGAGGACTAGATTATTGACTCTACTGCTAGTGGGAGACTGTTGGAAATATGCCCTAGAGGCAATGATAAAATAGTTATTATTATATTTCCTGTTTCAAGATAATCGTTTATTATCCATGCTATAATTTTATTGAATGAAAACATAGATACATGTGTGGATACATAGACAAAACAATGTCCCTAGCAAGCCTCTAGTTGGCTAGCCAGTTGATCAAGGATAGTCAAGGTTTTCTGACTATGTGCAAGTGTTGTCAATTGATAACTAGATCACATCATTAGGAGAATCATGTGATGGACTAGACCCAAACTATGAACGTAGCATATTGACCATGTCATTTTGTTGCTATTGTTTTCTGCGTGTCAAGAATTTATTCCTATGACCATAAGATCATATAACTCACTGGCACCGAAGGAATACCTTGTGTGTATCAAACGTCGCAACGTAACTGGGTGACTATAAAAGTGCTCTATAGGTATCTTCGAAGGTGTCCGTTGAGTTAGTATGGATCAATACTGGGATTTGTCACTCCGTGTGACGGAGAGGTATCTCGGGGCCCACTCTGTAAAACAACATCACAAACAAGCCTTGCAAGCAATGTGACCAAGTGTAAGTCACATGATCTTGTATTACAGAACGAGTAAAGAGACTTGCCGGTAACGAGATTGAAATAGGTAGGCGGATACCGACGATCGAATCTCGGGCAAGTAACATACCGAAGGACAAAGGGAATGACATACGGGATTATATGAATCCTTGACACTGAGGTTCAACCGATAAGATCTTCAAAGAATCTGTAGGATCCAATATGGGCATCTAGGTCCATCTATTGGATATTGACCGAGGGTTGTCTCAGGTCATGTCTGCATAGTTCTCGAACCCGCAGGGTGTGCACACTTAAGGTTCGATGATGTTTTAGTATAGTTGAGTTATATGTGTGGTTACCAAATGTTGTTCGGAGTCCCGGATGAGATCACAGACGTCACGAGGGTTTCCGGAATAGTTCGGAAACGAAGATTGTTATATAGGATGGTTTCATTTGGTCACCGGAAAGTTTCGGGCATTTCCGACAGTGTACCGGGAGTGACGAATGGGTTCCGGGTGATTACCGGGAGGGGCCCACCCACCCGGGAGTGAGCCCATGGCCTTAGGGTGGCGCACCAAGTCCTTAGTGGGCTGGTGGAGCCAGCCCAAGAGGGCTATGGCGCCACAAGTAAAAATACCAAAGGAAAGGAAAAAAGGAAAGAGGGAGGTGGGAAGGAAGAGGATGACTCCTCCTTCCCAAACCGAATTGGAGAAGGAGTCCTCCTCTCCACTTCGGCCGGCGCACCCTTGGGGCCCTTGTGCCCCAAGGCTAGCCCCTCCCCTCCTCCTATATATACTCGTGGTTTTTGGGTTTTTGAGACACAACTTTGCCACGTGCAACTCAAGCCTATTCCACATAGTTTTGCCTCTAGATCGGATTTCTACGGAGCTCGGGCGGAGCCTTGCAGGAGTAGATCATCACCACCACCAGAGCGTCGTCACGCTGCCGGAGAACTCATCTACTTCTCCGTCTCTCTTGCTGGATCAAGAAGGCCGAGACCGTCATCGAGTTGTACGTGTGCTGAACGCGGAGGTGCCGTCCGTTCGGCGCTAGATCGGAACGAAACGTGGGACGATCGTGATTTGAATCACGAAGTGGTACCACTACATCAACCGCGTTTCTTAACGCTTCCCGCTTAGCGATCTATAAGGGTACATAGATCTAATCTCCTCTCATAGATGGACATCACCATGATAGGTCTTCGTGTGCGTAGGATTTTTTTGTTTCCCATGCAACGTTCCCCTACAATGTTATGGTCAACGCTACCAGTTGGAATAGCTTCTACCCACTTAGTAACGTAATCAATAGCAACTAAAATATGAGTATACCAATTAGAGGAAGGAAAATGTCCCATCAAATCAAAGCCTCATACATCAAATGGTTCAATAGCAATTAAATAATTCATAGGCATTTCGTGATGTTTACCAATATTACCAACTCTTTGACATTCATCACATGAAAGGACATACGTATGAGCATCTATAGAAAGAGTAGGCCAATACAAACCAGATTGTAATACCTTGTGTGCAATTCTGTCACTAGTTTGGTGTCGTTTGTAGGCCTCAGAGTGACACTTCCTTAGGATCTATTCATGTTCATGCTCAGGTATACAATGTCTAATAACACCATCTACTCTTTCTTCATAAAGATGTGGGTCATCCTAGAAGTAATGTCGCAAATCATAAAATAATCTTTTTTCTTTTGTTGAGAGGTGAAGCTTGGCGGAATATATTTAGCAATAATGTAATTAGCATAATCTGTATACCAAGGAGTATTACGTGAAACATTTATAAAAGCAAGTTCCTCATCAGGAAAGTTATCATCAATAGGTAGTGGGTCATCAAAAACATTTTCCATCCTAGACAAGTTTTCTGCTACAAGGTTTTCAGCTCCCTTCATATCAACGATATGCAAGTTAAATTTAACTCAAATGTTGTTCGAGTAACTTCTTGAGTGGTTGAGACTGATCTGGACCCGTCTGCCGCATGGACCCTATAATTTATGATATTTTGATTATTCATGGGCCTACATATTATGAATATCCCATCACCAATGCCCTTTCAATTTTGAGAAAGGAGGGTTGTCGGAAAGGGAAGCACCATGTAGTTCTTGCTGGTGCACGTGCATCGCCTAGACACGTCAAACAAATTCCCCTATAATGCAGTGCAGGAACAGATGTGCCATTTTGTGGTAGATTAATATGGAGCCACACAATACAGTATACACTTTGATTACACGACTCAAACAATAAACTTAGATACAATTCGGAAAATACACTTAGATAATGGAAGCCAGAAAAAACCTAGATGTTTGTGTGCATTATAAAGTTTTGGATCAAGCTTATGCCTTGTGCTCTCTTAGGACTTGTCTCCATAGCTGTTCATGGGTCTGAAGAAGCTCCTGAAGCTCTAGCCCCCTTATTCCGCAGCGTGAGCTTAGCACGTAGTGGTCGTTTCATGAAGTTCAAGAACTCAACATGTGGCTCGAGGTCGACAACCATCTCGCCTTCTGCCTCCGTCCATTCAAACTCCCTCACGAGGTTTGCCACGAAGTACGCTAGGTGAAGCATCGCGACACCCATGCCAGGGCACATCCTCCTGCCCGCGCCGAACGGCATCATCTTGATCTCTCCAGCGCTTCCTGCAGCCGCCACAAGGCTCACGCCGTAGCCACGGCCGCCAGCCAGGAACCGTTGCGGCTGAAATTCATCAGGGTTGGCCCACGTCGTCTTGTCCCGTCCTAGACGCTCCAGCGGGAACTGCACGATCGTCCCCGCCGTGACCCGCTGGCCGTCCAGAACTACGTGGTCCTCGGGCATCACCTTGCGAGCAAGGGGATGAAGTATTAAGTATGTGTGACCTTGACTGACTAATCTTAATTAGCCTATCGACGAACTTTTCATAATAGAATCTTCATAGTATTTCATAAAGATAATCCTCATATTTTGGAAAAAAAATATGAGGATTCTATTGTTAGAATGATGAAAAGTGGAGTATTCTTGTAACACGACTTACAACTTCCACCCGTCTTATAAAAAACCATAAGGTTAGTAAATCTTTACCTATTAATAAAGCATCTATTGCTTCTGTGGTACGTCATTCAAATTGCTCCTAATGTTGTATAAATTACCCACCATGCCACCCGTATATAAGTAATAAAAAACGTTTCACAAAGCAAAAAATCTCGGACTGGGCCAGCCCATGTAAAAACCACCTATATTACGCTCCACATGCTGGGAGAATATCTAGCACAACATATGGGCCGGACCATGCACACGCGTCTGTTTTTTTAGTTCCATTTATTTATTTATTTTCAGTTCCCTTGTATTTTTCTATTTTAAATAAATTAGAACTTCAAATAACCTTTAAACTTTTAATAAAATGAAAATTTTAAATCAGCATATTTTAAAAAGTAAAAAATTTGTGACTTCAAAAACTGCTCCGAGTTTTTGTAAAAAATGATCGCATATACAATACAACGTTTGCAATTTTGAAAAAAATGTTCGTAAAATAAGAAAAGTCCATGATTTCAAATTAAATTGCATGTATTAAAAATTATTAAAGGCATTTAACAAAATGCTTTCTAATTCAAAATATGTTAATGCATTTAAAAAATGTCCTAAAATTTTAAAAATAGCTAATGCCTGTTTTGATAGTTTATTTTTTTATTTAATTTTTTCCGTTCCATTTTTGCTTATTTCTATTTTAAATAATTTAGAATTACAAAAACTTTTGCATAATAAAAAATAAAATGTTTGTGGATTCAAAAAAGCGCCGGATTTTTATAACTTTTTTGCAAATTCCAAAACAATGTCCGTGAATTTAATAAATATATTTCTGATTTATAAAAATGTTTGTTTATTCAGAAAAACTTGATGCATTTCAAAAAATGTTTGTGAATTCAAAAAAAGCACCGGATTTTTATAACTTTTTTGCAAATTCCAAAACAATGTCCGTGAATTTAATAAATATATTTCTGATTTATAAAAATGTTTGTTTATTCAGAAAAACTTCATGCATTTCAAAAAATGTTTGTGAATTTAAAATAAAATCCTCCAATATCAAAAATTGTGTTCGTCTTTTGTATAATTGGTCTTCAATGCAAAAGAAAATATTTAAACCCGTTCGAAATATAAAACATATTCACGATTTTTAGTAAATGTTTGTAAATTGTATAAAATGTTCTTGATTTTAGAATTGTTCACGAAAGATCTAATGTATGTAGTTAAACTTCAGTGCTTCTAAATCTTTGGGACAATATAGTCATGTGAATTTTGAAGTATTAGCTGTTGGATGGATCGGATTATTATTGTATGTTTTTTTAAAAAATTCTTGAAATTCAGAATAATTCTTTGAGTTACCAAGATTTTTGACAACCATGATATTTTCTTTTGAAAATGTAAAGGTTGCTTCAACTTATGAATAAATTTAAAAGAAGAAACAATTTCTTGCATTTGTGCATAAAATTCAAAATCAAGCGATAATGTGTGAACATAATGTGGTCATCATTATTGAAGATTATATTTTTTTTGTCTCGTTGCAACGCACGGTTCATTTTGCTAGTACTATTAATAAAAGCTAGCATAAAGATTTGCGTTCTAGATTTTTTTCAAAAATGAAAACGTTTTCTAGAATATGGGAATTTTGAGTTTGGTAACCACATGTCCCATCCTATGCGGTCCAAAAAAACCTTTTCTATTTATCCATTTTAATTTCATCAGTAAATAGAAACCCTTTATTTTTATTGGATTGAAAGAATTTCAATTCTTAAACAAGAGATTTATTAGAAATAGAAGATAGTTTTTTTCGTACTGGAAGGAGTAGTTACTCACCTGCCTCGCCACAGCGGGCACGCTCGGGTGCAGACGGAGCGCCTCCATGAGGACAGCGTTGAGGTACTCCATCCTACCAAGGTCTTCCTCGCCGACCTCATCGGCCTCCAACCCGACGACAGCCTCGATCTCTCTCCTGACGGCCTCCTGGACGTCCAGATGCTTCACCAAGTTCGCCATGATCCACTGCAGCTCCGCGGTCAGGGGCTCCGTGCCGGCGCCAAGAAACTCCGCGCAGAGCCCCACGAGCTCACCGTCCGTTAGCGTTTGCTTGCGGCTGGGAGCATTCCCACCGTAGGCGGAGTTTCTTCCGTCTCCGACCAGGAGGTCGATGAGCGTATCCACGTATGCTGGGGCTTCGCCAGATGGCCGGCGCCGCCGGCCACGTCGCGCATTGATGAGCGGGAGGTACAGCTCCTCCTGCTGCCGCCTCAGCGCGACGAGCTTGTTCCACCGTTCGCGGTAGATTAGCCTGGTCAACGCCGGGAGTGCGGCGAAGACACGCATCCCAACGACGGACCAGATGAGCTCCTCCATGTTGTCGGCCATGGCGCGGACGAGGCCCGCGTCGACGTCGTCGCCGAAGCACATGGTGGCGTTCAGGCCGAACATAGCAGCGTGCATGCTCTCGGCGGCGAGGGCCACGCCGTCGTTCGACGTGCACTGTTCACGGAGGTCCGCCACGAGGCCGCGGAGCGCGCGGACGCGGGCAGGGGCGTAGAGGCGAAGGCACGACGGATGGAAGATCTCGGAAACGAGGTTGCGGCGGGTGGCGCGCCAGAGCGAGCCATAGGGCGCAGAGCTTATGTTGTGGTGTCGCTGACGCGAGAGGACGAAGCTGGCCGCGCTCGTCGGCGGACGGTTGCAAAACGCGCCCCCGGCGCCGACGCGGACGAGGAGGTGGTGCGCGCTGACACGGTCCGTGACGATGACCTCCTGCCGCAAGGCAGCGGAGAAGTCACGTACGAGACCCCACTTGACGGCGGCAAGGCGGGTTTGCATTTCCTTGATCGGCCGTGCACGCCGGAGCAGGATGCCGACGACGAGGACGAGGAGCGTCACGGGAAGCAACAAGTCTTGCATGGCTAGCATGGGAGGTACTTGCCGCTGGCCGCTGCTACTTTTCCTTCTTCGTACTGTCACACAGACCATACTACTGTTTATTTATAAACCTTGTGAAGGTTATCCGTCGAACATGAATTTTAATTGTGAACGTTTTCTGGCTGGCCAGCATCGTTGAGGTCGGGCTTATCCAAGTTCAAATTCAAAAATGAATAAAAGTTGTTCAAGTTCCCATGAATTAAGGATCACATGACTGTATCAGATTTGTAAATGACGATATCGAGTTGACAAGTCGAAAGCAAGTAATCGTCTTTGCTATTCTTTTGCGAGGATATGCCACACTTCGCGGGAAGAAGAAGAATGTCACACCTCGATGATTGAAGTTGGCATCTTACGGATGAGCATGCTATGGTAAGTTGGTACTTGGTAACGTTAGGATGGAGAGTTGAAGACCAAGCTATGATTTTGTAAAAAAAAAAATTGACCGAGGAAAGGCTATGCGGCAAATGTCGTGTTAGAATCAGCTGTGACATGGACTCTTGGAAATTAGCTGGAGCGAAATGCCTCGCGACGCCGTTGGAAGATCCAGGCTAGTTTTTAGACAGGGTTTTGGTATTAGGGTGATTCTGTCTTCACCATCTCTTGTAACCCATCATGATCACTTGATCTTGAACGCTTTTATCATCTTCTCCCTGCTTAATATATGAACGCCGGCGGATGCTGGTTCTTTTAAAAAAATGTCGTGTCAGAAAAAAAAGGGGGAGCAAATGTTGGGAGTCATCGTCCTAATCCAATTAAGCAAACCATGACACACTTTTGCTTAAATGGGGTTAAAAAGGAGAAAAATCTACTAAATTAGGTAACTGATGTCCCAAAAGTAGTGATCACAGTAACCACCAATGCAGCAAAAAATATCCAAATGTTACCGTACCGACGTCAAAAAAAATTTAGATTCGCAGCAAACGCCTTATGTGCCGTTGGATGCTATACATGAATCCCAAAGCGTTCGCTCCCACACCCTCCGAACGGACTATGAGCGTTCGCCCGACATGGCAATATGAGCGAGCACATTTTGGGATGCCAATTTATGTTGTTGGAGCATGGCAATTTTCACCATTTTACATTTTTAGGCTGGCAAATTTCCATGGTTGCATCATGTCAAAAACGCATGGCAACTACTCCAATACACCATGGCATTTTTCTTTACTTTAGCACATGGCATTTTTTTTTGAAACATTAGAACTTTATTTCTCAAATGGTAGCCAGATCGTTTACAATAGCATGAGAAATAAAGTCAGGGGTACTAGAATCCCAGAACAAGGAAGATCTACTAGTAAAAGAATTATTTGCTAAGATATGAGCAACCTCATTTGCTTCTCGAAGACTACTGTGTGTATAATCAGCCCTGGCGAAATCAAGGCCTAAGAGCCACTCTAGCAGACCCCGCATCCTGCCCGACCCGCAAAATAACCGTCAAAGTGCGGGTCCGTGCGGAAAAACCTGACCGATCAGACCCCGTATCCCGCCCCGGCCCGCAAATATTTTTGCGGGGCGCGGTAACCCCCCCCCCCCCCCACAACCTATAGTTTCACGGGCCGGGAGGCCGACCCGAGCTCAGCCTCTATCGCAGCAAGATTTGGCGGGAGGGACATTTCCGCGCGGCCTTTCCCGCTTTCCCCACCCGCCGCCACCATTGCCTCACCACCGCACGCTCCGGTGCATCCTCCGCGGCCGTGCTTCGCTGTCATGGACGCCTACTTGCTGCCCCCCCCCCCCCCCGTCACCGTCGAGGTCGCGCACGCTCCTTCCCCGGATCTCCTCGCCGACCATGTTGGCCCCGCCGTCGCTCAAGCTAGCGTCGCGCCTTCCCCGACTCTCGTCGCCGGCCATGTTGGCCCTGCCTGCGCCGTGTCGGGCGGAAATCCGACAGCCCCCACCGCGAAGGCTCACGCTCCGGGCGCTAAGGTTGTTGTGCGATCTCGGCCGGCGGCGGAGAAGGTCACCAAGGTCGCAGGCGTCAAGAGGAAGAGGATTCAGGCTCCTCCTTCATCCTCTCACTCCATCCCGAAAGAGATGCCCCGGGGATGCCGTTCAACGGTGTTGCTCACCCCGCAAGCGAGGTGTTCGACGAAATGGCCGGAAGGTATGCGTCTTCGGTCATGGTCATTTCCTTTCGTTTTCGCCATTTGTTGCGATAGCTCATGACTTGTCAATCGTTCAATATAGCCAAATATCGAAGAATTACACGGTCTTGGAAGATCAAGCTTTGATCCAAGCATGGAGTGCGGTGTCTTTTGATGTATGCATGGGTACATTTCAAATCGCCAAGAGATATTGTCAAAGGATCGAAAATCAATACTTCCGCATTATGGCAAAGTATCTCAATACGACTCCACGCACATTTTGGTCGCTTGAAGGGCGTTGGGAGAATATCAAGCCTATGTGCAGCCGTTGGCCAGCTTGCTTGGAGCAAGTACGCAATGCACTTTCAAGTGGCACCGTGGAGTCCGGCTATGTGAGTTTGTTTTGCCTTTGTTCAAGTCGTGTGTAATCATGTTTGCATCATATTTGCATCATGAGAATTGATTACATCACTTTGTTCACATTGTGTAGGACAAGATTGCCCAACATAGATACAAAGACATGGAAGCTTCGGAAGGCAAATTCTTCAAACTAGAGCATTGTTGGGAGTTGCTTCAAACGTGCGAGAAGTGGAAGTTGATCGACAAAGAATCGTTCTTGCTCGCCGAAGAGAATAAGATCATGTCAATGAACCGCGATGACATGGACGACCTCACCAAAACATGGCATGATATGACAAGAAGAGCGATCTTGAAGAGGAGGATGGAAGACTCTGCTCCATATGGTGGCATGATATGGCAAGGAGATAGATCTTGAACATGGCATGATATGGCAAGGAGTGAAGATCGACCAAGATGATGCAAGACCCTCTTTTGCATTTGTCGTACTGAACTTGACTTTTATTTTTGCGTAAAACCGTGTTATGTTTGTTTGAATTTAAACTTATTTGTGAGAACTTATGTCAAATGCGAGAATTTGTTTATAGGGCTCATTTAAAAAAAATAGATTTCCATTATATTAGGCTCATTTTGAGTCTAAATGAGTTAAAATGCTTTGAGTCTCACGCCATATTTAATTCATAAAGTTTAGAGAAAGGAGATGAATGACTATGCATGCATCATTTTCTACATCCACCATCCAAGTCCAATGAAAGGAAGGGTGCTATATTTATTGCCTTGGAAATTGAATATGTGAGAAATATTTCATTGGCTAGTTTAAACTAGTGTCATCCACTCACAATTCACCTTGGTTGATGAGATTTCAGATTTGAGCCCTATAAACCGAAAAGGAGGGAGTAGTATATTACTAGGGGTAACATGGTCTTTTTGCATATCATTTAATGACCTTTAGTCCATGTTTAGTTCTTGAAAAGAAACGGATAGAAACTAAAGACTTTTTAGTTGCGACTAAAAAA
Source organism: Hordeum vulgare subsp. vulgare (assembly GCF_904849725.1). Classification (NCBI taxonomy): domain Eukaryota; kingdom Viridiplantae; phylum Streptophyta; class Magnoliopsida; order Poales; family Poaceae; genus Hordeum; species Hordeum vulgare. The sequence goes on from NC_058521.1 coordinate 569,814,867, forward strand.
AAAAGTCATATGACTTTTTAAAGAAACAATGCCTTTATACCCCACATGAATGCGAGAAAATTGAGTGGAGGAAGTAAGTGCGTGCATGAAGAATTAAATAGGTTGTTAATACGAAAAAATATCATTAATGTTTGCCTTAATTATTGTTGATGGCCTTGCATAGATGCAAAATGCATAGAGTACTTATTTCACAATGGCCTCGGATAAGTAAATGGTACTGGCCTCTTTCGTAGGTGTGAGATTATCGCTGAAAGAGACATCTTTCTCTTAATTCTACGCTGTGTTGCGTGGTGCAGCAAGCACAATGGTGCGTGAACCGACCGATGGAATAGGTCGGTACAAACATTTTCCTGCGAATAATCATCCTAATTTAAGAGTAGAACTTTTCATATACAAGAGCATCTTCAATAAATGATGCAAATTTGAAGATGTAAAATTAGGAGATTTAAATTTATTACATCACCTAAAAGTGTATTTTACATTAAAAAAGAGGCAATTCCAACAGATGATGTATATTGATGATGTAAAAGTACACCTCAGTGGATGATGCAAAGTGAAGGTATAAGAGCAAGTACAATAGTAGAGCCGGCTGCCGGCTGTAAGCTCATGCCATGTCACCTATAGCCATCTTATAGCTAACATGTATAATAGTTGGTTAGAAGAGTGTACTACTTATTTATTATATGGTCCACCTTTCATACTCACAAAGTGTCTAGGAGCACGTGCTAGAGCTGGCTCTTAGTTAAGAGTCCGCTTACCTTCTCTCTCATCTTCTCTCTCCTCCAACTAAACAAAAATATACTACTTTATTCCTTATAGCCAGCTGACTCAGCTCTATTGTATTTGCTCTAAAACCGGTCGAGGCACGCGCAAAATTTCATTGTTGGATGCGGTGATCACGTCTTCCTCCATGGCCGGCGGTGAAGATGGAGTAGGGGTTCCTTGACCGGATGCGGACGCCACAGCCGTCGGCCACAGCAAATCGGACGATGCAGACACGGCCACCTTCGAATTTTTCGCGGCAAGGCCCACGCGACATCGACGCAGAGTCAGCCATGGCCCAAGCAATGGTCATCGGAGTCGGCCATGGCCCGGGCGATGGTCGGCGAAGGCCGCGGCGGGATCGTCGGAGTCGGCCATGGCCGGGGCGGCGGTGGGCGGATGACGGCCGACGGAACGAAAATAAAAGCGGTTGGGCGGTTTGTGCGCAGTCACCATTTTTACGTCTTTTGAAGGTGAAGATGCAAATTTGCATATCCAGGTGTTGTACTTAACATCTTCTGGAGAGGTGAAGATATAAATTATTCTGCAGCTTTTGATTTTCGAAAAAGTATAAGCAGTTAGTTTTGCATGAAAGCATGACAGATATAATAGTCACGAAATCTCCGAGTAATAACCTAGCATAATATTAGGCCATGTTTGGAACCATAATAGATTATGATAATCTGGATTATGAAGATAGATTATATAATCTGGTTTATAATAATCTAGGTGACCATGTTTAAAGGACAGATTATATAAACTGTAATCTAGGTTTTACATTGCATAATGACTTGTCTGTCCTCTGTTTTTTTTAAAAGAGGAGGGTGGTGGTGGTAGGAATGTAATTATCTTCAACTTTACAAGGGTAATAATTAGCTGGTATAGAGTAGATTATGAGTTTTTAATAATCTATGCATCTAGTTTTTATAATCTACACCATAAGTTGTCCTGTTTGGAGATAAAATAGATTATAAAAGCTGAATTATATAATCTGGATGGTTACAAACAGGGCCTTAATATGATCGATAATTATCTCATCCACAATGGAAAGCATGACAGATAGTATAAAAGTCCCGAAATCTAAGTAATAACCTAGCATAATATGAGCGATGATGATATCGTATGAAGATCTCTAATTGAACTAAGCGGTCCTGCTGTCCTTGGATGCGTTGACGGCGGCCTGTCCCCTGAGCCTGCCGGTCCTCCGAGCCCCGATCTGTCCAACCTTCTGCCCGGGAGGCGCGTCGCGGCGGACCGTGGACGCGTGTCCGATGTGCTGGTGGTTGCCTCCACCGTGCGGGTGGTCGACGGGGTTCATGGCGACGCCGCGCACCCTGGGCCAGCTGTTCCTCTTCACCCTGAACTTGTGGAAGGCCCTGCCCGCCTTGAGCAGCGGCTTCTCCGTCCTCCCGCCGCCGGCCACCTGCCCCACCATCGCCCTGCACCCGCTCTGCACCACCTTCTTCGCCCCCGATGGCAGCTTGATCCTGCACGCACGTAAAACAAATCAGATCATCCATCCATGATCCATGCATGCATGCATGCGAGATCAATCTTCAAGTTTCAAGTAAACTTGCCTGGTGGTGCCGCTGTCGGCGTTGTGGCTGATGACGATGGCGTAGTCGCCCGAGGCGCGGGCGAGGGCGCCGCGGTCGCCGACGTGCTGCTCGACGTTGCAGACGACGGCGCCCTCGGGGAGGGACGCGAGCGGGAGCACGTTGCCGATGGCGACGACGGCGCGGCGGCCGCAGTAGACGGACTGACCCGTGTACATGCCCTCGGCGGCGACGAAGAGCTCCTTGCGGTGCTTGTAGCGGATGGGGTCGCGGAAGTCGACGCGGGCCAGCGGCGCGCCGCGGCCGGGGTCGTGCACGATGTCCGTCACCACGCCCTTGAGGTACCCGTTCCGCTCGCCGTAGTCCAGCGCCCGGAACCGCGCCGGGCCCTTGCGGTGGTGCGTGTGCGACTTGAACACCGAGCCCGCGCCCTTGCGCTGCGCCCTGATCACGCGGCCCATCTTCTTCTTCTTCTTCCTCTCCGGCGGCGGCAGCGAGGGTTTTGTGTTCGTACGTGAGACGTGAAGGCGTAGGCGCGAGACGGCCGTGTGCATATATAGGCTTCGGTGGAGTACGGCCTACGGAAAACATGGTCGACGGCTGCGATTGTCCATCGCACGGGTGGGGTTTGGCCGTGCGCCGTCCGATTCCTGCCTTTTTTCCGTCCAACAACGCCTGCCTTTTTTTCCTTCTTTTTTGAGAACCAGGATTTCTGATGCGTGGTGAACAATGTCTAGATTCTGATCTTGTTGTTGCATGAGTATGTTTCATGACAACATTCATTAAGCACGGCAAGATTATGGAAGTTCACATTGAAATTATGATACTAAACATGAAGTACTAAACGTAGAGTGGTAAACAACTTTGATTACATAATCATTTTCTTCAAATCTTCATCATCTTTGGACCATACGAACGTGATCAACATACGTAGCATGACATCCCTTACAACCCGTCCCTGCTACGGGGTCCGAGTCTTGCATCGAGTCTCACATGTAAGACCGTGAAAAGTCACGTAGTTTATGACTCTTTGAATCAACATTTTTGGCGTGGCTATCCACTTCACCACTGACGACTCCAAAATCATTAGTTTCCTTGTCGATATCCACTTCAACTGGGTCGACATTGACTTTGTACTGGCCAAACTTGATGCTCTCGTCATTCATGTTGTCGCCTCTCATCACTCGTTTTGCTACCCTTGCCATTCACGTTGTCCTTGTGATCGCCTTGATCTTTGGCTCGTGTGGCAATGCTAGGAGTCAAAAAAAGTGATGTCAAAGTTATATGCATGCATGTGGACATGTAGACAAACTATGGTAAAACACATATGTGGAGCTAACCAAATTTTTGTGATGTTTCTTGACATTCCGTACATCATTTAGCTTCACCACTGGTTTCCTCGGTAGCGTTCACCCTCCCCACTATGGTCAAGAAGCATGCATCAAGCATTGCTTGTCCTGCCATGGCAAGTGTTACACCCGACGCTATGGACACCACGACATCCTTGACGGTGGTGATTCACGCCTTAACAGAAGACACAAATCAGACAACTACCACTGATAATCCCCAAGTGCATGGAGTATTGTAGCACTTTACAGAACGGAGGTGGTAAGTATAGTGTCGAACCCAAAATGAGCCAAAGATAGGATTTGTATTTTCTCGGTGTTATTTGTTAGATAGTACCCTACGTACAACAAACAGTGTTTTGCCTAAAATTTCTAGCGAAGACATATAGTCTGCAAGGTTTTAGAGAAAGCGAGAAAGGGAATGTGGAGTAGCGGTGATAGGAGGTGTGTAATTTTTCCTAGGAAGTTGACTATGATACTACAAAGATAATTATCATTACAATTTTTATATGTAGGAGAGGCTTATGCTAGCATACTATTTTTACTTGAAACTATACATGCTTATGGTTGAAACCCTAGCAAGCATCTGCAACTACTAAAAAGTTATTACGATAAAACTCAACCATAGAATTAAGATAACAACCCCCCCCCCCCGGTCATCCATATGTATCAATTCCTACACTCGGTCATGGTAATATATGTCACTCTGACCGGTTTATGCATAGTTTTCTCAACACAAAACTATGCATAAAGTATGATCCACATACGTGTGCGCTCATATGATGAGTACCATGGTGCAAAAACAAAAAAACCTGCAACTTAAACCAATCAAGGTCACCAATTAATCATAGGACATAAGGGATCCACTCAAGCATATAGAAGATGCAAGAACTCATTGGATAATAATTTATAACATAAAACATCATGTTTAAGAGAGGTATTGCAGAGGGTTGTAGGAGAGTTAACCGTTGAATATAGAGGGAGGAAGGTGATGGAGATGTTGATGAAGATAGTGGAGTTGATGGAGACGATGGCGCTAATGATGGTTCTCGAGACGGTACTCTCACGTCACCAAAAGATAGGGGGAGATGTTGGGGAACGTCGTATGGGAAACAAAAAATTTCCTACGCGCACGAAGACCTATCATGGTGATGTCCATCTACGAGAGGGGATGGTTGATCTACGTACCCTTGTAGACCGTATAGCAGAAGCGTTAGTGAACGCGGTTCACGTCCCTCGATCCGCCCCGCGAACCGTCCCGCGATCAGTCCCACGATCTAGTGCCGAACGGACGGCACCTCCGCGTTCAGCACACGTACAGCTCGACGATGATCTCGGCCTTCTTGATCCAGCAAGAGAGACGAAGAGGTAGAAGAGTTCTCCGGCAGCGTGACGGCGCTCCGGAGGTTGGTGATGATCTTGTCTCGGCAGGGCTCCGCCCGAGCTCCGCAGAAACGCGATCTAGAGGTAAAACCGTGGAGATATGTGGTCGGGCTGCCGTGGCAAAGTTGTCTCAAATCAGCCCTAAAACCTCCGTATATATAGGGGGAGGAGGGGGAGCCTTGCCTTGGGGTCCAAGGACTCCCAAGGGGGTCGGCCGAGCAAAGGGAGGCAACCCTCCCCTTCCAAACCGAGTCCAACTAGGTTTGGAAGGAGGAGTCCTTCCCCCTTTTCCCACCTCCTCTTTTTTTCTCTTTGATTTTTCTTCCTATGGCGCATAGGGCTTTCTTGGGCTGTCCCACCAGCCCAATAAGGGCTGGTGCGCCACCCCCAAGGCCTATGGGCTTCCCCGGGGTGGGTTGCCCCCCCCCTCCGGTGAACACCCGGAACCCATTCGTCATTCCCGGTACATTCCCGGTAACTTCGAAAACCTTCCGGTAATCAAATGAGGTCATCCTATATATCAATCTTCGTTTCCGGACCTTTCCGGAAACCCTCGTGATGTTCGTGATCTCATCCGGGACTCCGAACAACATTCGTAACCAACCATATAACTCAAATACGCATAAAACAACGTCGAACCTTAAGTGTGCAGACCCTGCGGGTTCGAGAACTATGTAGACATGACCCGAGAGACTCCTCGGTCAATATAACATATAGCGGGACCTGGATGCCCATATTGGATCCTACATATTCTACGAAGATCTTATCGTTTGAACCTCAGTGCCAAGGATTCATATAATCCCGTATGTCATTCCCTTTGTCCTTCGGTATGTTACTTGCCCGAGATTCGATCGTCAGTATCCGTATACCTATTTCAATCTCGTTTACCGGCAAGTCTCTTTACTCGTTCCGTAATACAAGATCCCACAACTTACACTAAGTCACATTGCTTGCAAGGCTTGTGTGTGATGTTGTATTACCGAGTGGGCCCCGAGATACCTCTCCGTCACACGGAGTGACAAATCCCAGTCTCGATCCATACTAACTCAACGAACACCTTCGGAGATACCTGTAGAGCATCTTTATAGTCACCCAGTTACGTTGCGATGTTTGATACACACAAAGTATTCCTCTGGTGTCAGTGAGTTATATGATCTCATGGTCATAGGAACAAATACTTGACACGCAGAAAACAGTAGCAACAAAATGACACGATCAACATGCTACGTCTATTAGTTTGGGTCTAGTCCATCACGTGATTCTCCTAATGACGTGATCTAGTTATCAAGCAACAACACCTTGTTCATAATCAGAAGACACTGGCCATCTTTGATCAACTGGCTAGCCAACTAGAGGCTTGCTAGGGACAGTGTTTTGTCTATGTATCCACACATGTATATAAGTCTTCATTCAATACAATTATAGCATGGATAATAAACAATTATAATGATACAGGAATTATAATAATAACTATATTTATTATTGCCTCTAGGGCATAATTCCAACAGTCTCCCACTTGCACTAGAGTCAATAATCTAGCCCTCACATCGTCATGCGAATTACATTGTAATAAATCTAACACCCATACAGTTCTGGTGTTGATCATGCTTTGCCCGTGGAAGAAGTTTAGTCAGCGGGTCTGCTACATTCAGATCCGTGTGCACTTTGCATATATTCACGTCCTCCCCTTCGACGTAGTCGCGGATGAGGTTGAAGCGTCGTTTGATGTGTCTAGACTTCTTGTGAAACCGTGGTTCCTTTGCTAGGGCAATGGCACCCATGTTGTCACAGAACAAGGTTATTGGATTCACTGCGCTTGGCACCACTCCAAGATCCGTCATGAACTGCTTCATCCAGACACCCTCCTTAGCCGCCTCCGAGGCAGCCATGTACTCCGCTTCACATGTAGAATCTGCTACGACGCTCTGCTTGGAACTGCACCAGCTTACCGCACCCCCATTAAGAATAAATACGTATCCAGTTTGTGACTTAGAGTCGTCCGGATCTGTGTCAAAGCTTGCATCGACGTAACCTTTTACGACGAGCTCTTCGTCACCTCCATACACGAGAAACATCTCCTTAGTCCTTTTCAGGTACTTCAGGATATTCTTGACCGCCGTCCAGTGATCCACTCCTGGATTACTCTGGAACCTACCTGCCATACTTATGGCCACGCTAACGTTCGGTCTAGTGCACAACATTGCATACATGATAGAACCTATGGCTAAAGCATAGGGGACAGTGCTCATATGCTCTCTATCCTCATCAGTTGCTGGGCACTGAGTCTTACTCAATCTCGTACCTTGTAAAACTAGCAAGAACCCTTTCTTGGACTGTTCCATTTTGAACCTCTTCAAAACTTTATCAAGGTATGTGCTTTGTGAAAGTCCTATCAGGCGTTTTGATCTATCCCTATAGATCTTAATGCCTAGAATGTAAGCAGCTTCCGCTAGGTCCTTCATAGAGAAACTCTTATTCAAGTAATCCTTTATGCTCTCTAAAAACTCCACGTTGTTTCCAATCAGCAATATGTCATCCACATATAATATTAGAAATGCCACAGAGCTCCCACTCACTTTCTTATAAATACAAGATTCTCCAACCACTTGTATAAACCCAAATGCTTTGATCACCTCATCAAAGCGTTTGTTCCAACTCCGAGATGCTTGCACCAGTCCATAAATGGATCGCTGGAGCTTGCACACCTTGTTAGCATTCTTAGGATCGACAAAACCTTCGGGTTGGATCATATACAACTCTTCCTTAAGGAAACCGTTAAGGAACGCCGTTTTGACATCCATCTGCCAGATTTCATAATCGAAAAATGCAGCTATTGCTAACATGATTCTGACGGACTTAAGCATCGCTATGGGTGAGAATGTCTCATCGTAGTCAACTCCTGGAACTTGTGAAAAACCCTTTGCCACAAGTCGAGCTTTATAAACGGTCACATTGCCGTCAGCGTCCGTCTTCCTCTTAAAGATCCATTTGTTCTGAATAGCCTTGCGGCCCTCGGGTAGTACCTCCAAAGTCCACACTTTGTTCTCATACATGGATCCTATCTCGGACTTCATGGCTTCTAGCCATTTGTTGGAATTTGGGCCCACCATTGCTTCTTCATAATTTGCAGGTTCATTGTTGTCTAACAACATGATTGATAAGACGGGATTACCGTACCACTCTGGAGCAGCACGTGGTCTCGTCGACCTGCGTGGTTCGACAGAAACTTGAACCGGAGTTTCATGATCATCATCATTAACTTCCTCCTCAACCGGCGTCGCAACGACAGAGGTTTCCCCTTGCCCTGCGCCACCATCTAGAGGGATGAGAGGTTCGACAACCTCGTCAAGTTCTATCTTCCTCCCACTCAATTCTCTTGAGAGAAACTCCTTCTCGAGAAAAGCTCCGTTTTTAGGAACAAACACTTTGCCTTCGGATTTGAGATAGAAGGTGTACCCAACCGTCTCTTTTGGGTAACCTATGAAGACGCACTTTTCCGCTTTGGGTTCCAGCTTTTCAGGCTGAAGCTTTTTGACATAAGCATCACATCCCCAAACTTTAAGAAACGACAACTTTGGCCTTTTGCCTTACCACAGTTCGTATGGTGTCGTCTCAACGGATTTTGATGGTGCCCTATTTAAAGTGAATGCAGCTGTTTCAAATGCATAACCCCAAAACGATAACGGCAAATAGGTAAGAGACATCATAGATCGCACCATCTCTAATAGAGTACGATTACGACGTTCGGACACACCATTACGCTGTGGTGTTCTAGGCGGTGTTAACTGTGAAACAATTCCACATTGTCTTAAGTGAGTACCAAACTCGAAACTCAGATATTCACCCCCACGATCAGACCGTAAGAACTTGATCTTCTTGTTACGAGGATTTTCCACTTCACTCTGAAATTGCTTGAACTTTTCAAATGTTTCAGACTTGTGCTTCATCAAGTAGACATAACCATATCTACTCAAATCGTCAGTGAAGGTGAGAAAATAACGATATCCGCCGCGTGCCTCCACGCTCATCGGACCACACACATCGGTATGTATGATTTCCAACAAGTCACTTGCACACTTCATTGTTCCGGAGAACGGAGTCTTAGTCATCTTGCCCATGAGGCATGGTTCGCACGTGTCAAGTGAATCAAAGTCAAGTGACTCCAAAAGTCCATCAACATGGAGTTTCTTCATGCGCTTTACACCAATATGACCTAAGCGGCAGTGCCACAAAAATATGGTGCTATCATTGTTAACTCTAACTCTTTTGGTCTCAATGTTATGTATATGCGTATCGCTATCAAGATTCAATATGAACAATCCTCTCACATTAGGTGCATGACCATAAAAGATGTTACTCATAGAAATAGAACAACCATTATTCTCTGACTTAAAAGAGTAACCGTCTCGCAATAAACAAGATCCAGATATAATGTTCATGCTCAACGCAGGCACTAAATAACAATGATTTAAGTTCATCACTAATCCTGATGGTAACTGAAGTGAAACTGTGCCGACGGCGATTGCATCAACTTTGGAACCATTTCCTACGCGCATCGTCACTTCATCCTTCGCCAGCCTTCGTCTATTCTGCAGTTCCTGTTTCGAGTTGCAAATATGAGCAACAGAACCGGTATCGAATACCCAGGCACTACTACGAGAGCCGGTTAAGTACACATCAATAACATGTATATCAAATATACCTGATTTTTCTTTGGCCGCCTTCTTATCTGCCAGATACTTGGGGCAATTGCGCTTCGAGTGACCCATACCCTTGCAATAGTAACACTCCGTTTCAGGCTTAGGTCCAGATTTGGGTTTCTTCGTCGGATTGGCAACAGGCTTGCCGCTCTTCTTTGAATTACCCTTCTTGCCTTTGCCGTTTCTCTTGAAACTAGTGGTCTTATTCACCATCAACACTTGATGCTCTTTACGGAGTTCAGACTCTGCGACTTTCAGCATCGCAAACAACTCGCCGGGAGACTTGTTCATCCCTTGCATGTTGTAGTTCAACACAAAGCCTTTATAGCTTGGCGGCAGTGATTGAAGGATTCTGTCAGTGATAGCCTCTTGCGGGAGTTCAATACCCAGCTCAGCTAGACGGTTTGAGTACCCAGACATTTTGAGCACATGTTCACTGACAGACGAGTTCTCCTCCATCTTGCAAGCATAGAATTTATCGGAGGTCTCATACCTCTCGATCCGGGCGTTCTTCTGAAAGATAAACTTCAACTCCTGGAACATCTCAAATGCTCCATGACGCTCAAAGCGACGTTGAAGTCCCGGTTCTAAGCCATACAAGACTGCACATTGAACTATCCTTGTAGATCTTAATGCCTAGAATGTAAGCAGCTTCTCCTAGGTCCTTCATAGAGAAACTTTTATTCAAGTAATCCTTTATGCTCTCCAAAAACTCTACGTTGTTTCCAGTCAGCAATATGTCATCCACATCTAATATTAGAAACGCCACAGAGCTCCCACTCACTTTCTTGTAAATACAAGATTCTCCAACCACTTGTATAAACCCAAATGCTTTGATTACCTCATCAAAGCGTTTGTTTCAACTCCGAGATGCTTGCACCAGTCCATAAATGGATCGCTGGAGCTTGCACACCTTGTTAGCATTCTTAGGATCGACAAAACCTTCGGGTTGCATCATATACATCTCTTCCTTAAGGAAACCGTTAAGGAACACCGTTTTGACATCCATCTGCCAGATTTCATAATCGAAAAATGCAGCTATTGCTAACATGATTCTGACGGACTTAAGCATCGCTACGGGTGAGAAAGTCTCATCGTAGTCAACTCCTTGAACTTGTGAAAAACCTTTTGCCATAAGTCGAGCTTTATAAATGGTCACATTGCCGTCAGCGTCCGTCTTCCTCTTAAAGATCCATTTGTTCTGAATAGCCTTGCGGCCCTCAGGTAGTACTTCCAAAGTCCACACTTTGCTCTCATACATGGGTCCTATCTCGGACTTCATGGCTTCTAGCCATTTGTTGGAATCTGGGCCCACCATTGCTTCTTCATAATTTGCAGGTTCATTGTTGTCTAACAACATGATCGACAAGACGGGATTACCGTACCACTCTGGAGCAGCACGTGGTCTCGTCGACCTACGTGGTTCGACAGAAACTTGAACCGGAGTTTCATGATCATCATCATTAACTTCCTCCTCAACCGGCGTTGCAACGACAGAGGTTTCCCCTTGCCCTGCGCCACCATCTAGAGGGATGAGAGGTTCGACAACCTCATCAAGTTCTATCTTCCTCCCACTCAATTCTCTCGAGAGAAACTCCTTCTCGAGAAAAGCTCCGTTTTTAGCAACAAACACTTTGCCCTCGGATTTGAGAGAGAAGGTGTACCCAACTGTCTCTTTTGGGTAACCTATGAAGAAGCACTTTTCCGCTTTGGGTTCCAGCTTTTCAGGCTGAAGCTTTTTGACATAAGCATCACATCCCCAAACTTTAAGAAACGACAACTTTGGCCTTTTGCCATACCACAGTTCGTATGGTGTCATCTCAACGGATTTTGATGGTGCCCTATTTAAAGTGAATGTAGCTGTTTCTAATGCATAACCCCAAAACGATAACGACAAATCGGTAAGAGACATCATAGATCGCACCATCCCTAATAAAGTACGATTACGACGTTCGGACACACCATTACGCTGTGGTGTTCCAGGCGGTGTCAACTGTGAAACAATTCCACATTGTCTTAAGTGAGCACCAAACTCGAAACTCAGATATTCACCCCCACGATCAGACCGTAGGAACTTGATCTTCTTGTTACGATGATTTTCAACTTCACTCTGAAATTGCTTGAACTTTTCAAATGTTTCAGACTTGTGCTTCATTAAGTAGACATAACCATATCTACTCAAATCGTCAGTGAAGGTGAGAAAATAACGATATCCGCCGCGTGCCTCTACGCTCATCGGACCACACACATCGGTATGTATGATTTCCGACAAGTCACTTGCAGGCTCCATTGTTCCGGAGAACGAAATTTTAGTCATTTTGCCCATGAGGCATGGTTCGCACGTGTCAAGTGAATCAAAGTCAAGTGACTCCAAAAGTCCATCGGCATGGAGTTTCTTCATGCGTTTTACACCAATATGACCTAAGCGACAGTGCCATAAAAATATGGCGCTATCATTGTTAACTCTAACTCTTTTGGTCTCAATGTTATGTATGTGTGTATCACTATCACGATTCAATATGAACAATCCTCTCACATTGGGTGCATGACCATAAAAGATGTTACTCATAGAAATAGAACAACCATTATTCTCTGACTTAAAAGAGTAACCGTCTCGCAATAAACAAGATCCAGATATAATGTTCATGCTCAACGCAGGCACTAAATAACAATGATTCAAGTTCATAACTAATCCTGATGGTAACTGAAGTGAAACTGTGCCGACGAAGATTGCATCAACCTTGGAACCATTTCCTACGTGCATCGTCACTTCATCTTTCGCCAGCCTTCGTCTATTCCGCAGTTCCTGTTTCGAGTTGCAAATATGAGCAACAGAACCGGTATCGAATACCCAGGCACTACTACGAGAGCCGGTTAAGTACACATTAATAACATGTATATCAAATATACCTGATTTTTTCTTTGGCCGCCTTCTTATGAGCCAGATACATGGGGCAATTGCGCTTCCAGTGACCCATACCCTTGCAATAGTAACACTCTGTTTTAGGCTTAGGTCCAGCTTTGGGTTTCTTCATCGGATTGGCAACAGGCTTGCCGCTCTTCTTTGAATTACCCTTCTTGCCTTTGCCGTTTCTCTTGAAACTAGTGGTCTTATTCACCATCAACACTTGATGCTCTTTACGGAGTTCAGACTCTGCAACTTTCAGGATCGCAAACAACTCGCCGGGAGACTTGTTCATCCCTTGCATGTTGTAGTTCAACACAAAGCCTTTATAGCTTGGCGACAGTGATTGAAGGATTATGTCAGTGATAGCTTCTTGCGGGAGTTCAATCCCCAGCTCAGCTAGACGGTTTGAGTACCCAGACATTTTGAGCACATGTTCACTGACAGACGAGTTCTCCTCCATCTTGCAAGCATAGAATTTATCGGAGGTCTCATACCTCTCGATCCGGGCGTTTTTCTGAAAGATAAACTTCAACTCCTGGAACATCTCAAATGCTCCATGACGCTCAAAGCGACGTTGAAGTCCCGGTTCTAAGCCATACAAGACTGCACATTGAACTACTGAGTAGTCCTCCTTACGTGCTAACCAAGCGTTCTTAACATCCTGATCAGCCGTAGCGGGTGGTTCATCTCCTCGCGCAGCATTAAGGACATAATCCTTCTTCCCAGCTTGTAAGATTATCTTAAGATTACGAGCCCAGTCTACAAAGTTGCTTCCATCATCTTTCAACATAGCTTTCTCTAGGAACGTATTAAAATTCAGGGTGACTGTCGCGTGAGCCATGATCTACAACACAAATATATTCAAAGTGGACTTAGACTATGTTCAAGATAATTAGAGTTTAACTTAATCAAATTATTCGCTAAACTCCCACTCAAAAATTACATCTCTCTAGTCATTTGAGTGGTTCATGATCCACTTACACTAGCTCAAGTCCGATCATCACGTGAGTTGAGTATAGTTTCAGTGGTAAGCATCCCTATGCTAATCATATCATCTATATGATTCATGATCGACCTTTCGGTCTCATGTGTTCCGAGGCCATGTCTGCACATGCTAGGCTCGTCAAGCTTAACCCGAGTGTTCTGCGTGCGCAACTGTTTTGCACCCGTTGTATGTGAACGTTGAGTCTATCACACCCGATCATCACGTGGTGTCTCGAAACGACGAACTGTAGCAACGGTGCACAGTCGGGGAGAACACAATTTCGTCTTGAAATTTTAGTGAGAGATCACCTCATAATGCTACCGTCGTTCTAAGCAAAATAAGGTGCATAAAAGGATTAACATCACATGCAATTCATAAGTGACATGATATGGCCATCATCACGTGCTCCTTGATCTCCATCACCAAAGCACCGGCACGATCTTCTTGTCACCGGCGCCACACCATCATCTCCATCAACGTGTCGCCATCGGGTTTGTCGTGCTACTCATGCTATTACTACTAAAGCTACATCCTAGCAAAATAGTAAACGCATTTGCAAGCACAAACGTTAGTATAAAGACAACCCTATGGCTCCTGCCGGTTGTCGTACCATCGACGTGCAAGTCGATATTATCTATTACAACATGATCATCTCATACATCCAATATATCACATCATATCGTTGGCCATATCACATCACAAGCATACCCTCCAAAAACAAGTTAGACGTCCTCTAATTTTGTTGTTGCATGTTTTACGTGGTGACCATGGGTATCTAGTACGATCGCATCTTACTTACGCAAACACCACAACGGAGATATATGAGTTGCTATTTAACCTCATCCAAGGACCTCCTCGGTCAAATCCGATTCAACTAAAGTTGGAGAAACTGACACCCGCCAGTCATCTTTGAGCAACGGAGTTACTCGTAGCGATGAAACCAGTCTCTCGTAAGCGTACGAGTAATGTCGGTCCGAGCCGCTTCGATCCAACAATACCGCGGAATCAAGAAAAGACTAAGGAGGGCAGCAAAACGCACATCACCGCCCACAAAAACTTTTGTGTTCTACTCGAGAATACATCTACGCATGAACCTGGCTCTGATACCACTGTTGGGGAACGTCGCATGGGAAACAAAAATTTTCCTACGCGCACGAAGACCTATCATGGTGATGTCCATCTACGAGAGGGGATGGTTGATCTACGTACCCTTGTAGACCGTACAGCAGAAGCGTTAGTGAACGCGGTTGATGTAGTGGAATGTCCTCACGTCCCTCGATCCGCCACGCGAACCGTCCCGCTATCAGTCCCACGATCTAGTGCCGAACGGACGGCACCTCCGTGTTCAGCACACGTACAGCTCGACAATGATCTCGGCCTTCTTGATCCAGCAAGAGATACGGAGAGGTAGAAGAGTTCTCCGACAGCGTGACGGCGCTCCGGAGGTTGGTGATGATCTTGTCTCGGCAGGGCTCCGCCCGAGCTCCGCAGAAACGCGATCTAGAGGTAAAACCGTGGAGATATGTGGTCGGGCTGCCGTGGCAAAGTTGTCTCAAATCAGCCCTAAAACCTCCGTATATATAGGGGGAGGAGGGGGAGCCTTGCCTTGGGGTCCAAGGACTCCCAAGGGGGTCGGCCGAGCCAAGGGGGGCAACCCTCCCCTTCCAAACCGAGTCCAACTAGGTTTGGAAGGAGGAGTCTTCCCCCTTTTCCCACCTCCTCTTTTTTTTTTCTCTTTGATTTTTCTTCCTATGGCGCATAGGGCTTTCTTGGGCTGTCGCCCGAGGCCTATGGGCTTCCCCGGGGTGGGTTGGCCCCCCTCCGGTGAACACCCGGAACCCATTCGTCATTCCCGGTAACTCCGAAAACCTTCCGGTAATCAAATGAGGTCATCCTATATATCAATCTTCGTTTCCGGACCATTCCGGAAACCCTCGTGACGTCCGTGATCTCATTCGGGACTCCGAACAACATTCGGTAACCAACCATATAACTCAAATACGCATAAAACAACGTCGAACCTTAAGTGTGCAAACCCTGCGGGTTCGAGAACTATGTAGACATGACCCGAGAGACTCCTCGGTCAATATCCAATAGCGGGACCTGGATGCCCATATTGGATCCTACATATTCTACGAAGATCTTATCGTTTGAACCTCAGTGCCAAGGATTCATATAATCCCGTATGTCATTCCCTTTGTCCTTCGGTATGTTACTTGCCCGAGATTAGATCGTCAGTATCCGTATACCTATTTCAATCTCGTTTACCGGCAAGTCTCTTTACTCGTTCCGTAATACAAGATCTCGCAACTTACACTAAGTCACATTGCTTGCAAGGCTTGTGTGTGATGTTGTATTACCGAGTGGGCCCCGAGATACCTCTCCGTCACACGGAGTGACAAATCCCAGTCTCGATCCATACTAACTCAACGAACACCTTCGGAGATACCTGGAGTGCATCTTTATAGTCACCCAGTTACGTTGCGACGTTTGATACACACAAAGTATTCCTCCGGTGTCAGTGAGTTATATGATCTCATGGTCATAGGAACAAATACTTGACACGCAGAAAACAGTAGCAACAAAATGACACGATCAATATGCTATGTCTATTAGTTTGGGTCTAGTCCATCACATGATTCTCCTAATGACGTGATCCAGTTATCAAGCAACAACACCTTGTTCATAATCAGAAGACACTGACCATCTTTGATCAACTGGCTAGCCAACTAGAGGCTTGCTAGGGACAGTGTTTTGTCTATGTATCCACACATGTATATAAGTCTTCATTCAATACAATTATAGCATGGATAATAAACGATTATCTTGATACAGGAATTATAATAATAACTATATTTATTATTGCCTCTAGGGCATAATTCCAACATGATAAGCCCCACTCCTCCTTCTTCCTTGGCCTCTCCCCTAGATAGGGAGAGGTTCGAGAGGTTCCCACCTCTGGCCCTTGACCCCATGGCTCCCACAGGGCGAAAGACCCTCCGAGATTGGATCTCTCTTCTATCTATTTTCGATACTTTTCAGCACCGAAGCATCATCTCTTAAGTAGTAGAAGATCCGTAAATTTGATCGGGCTTAGATGTTTATTAACATTTTATTATTTTAGTATATTTCTTGCGGTCAAAGAAGAACATCAACCTACTTGAAGGGTGACCACGTAGTAGGCCCATGTGCCAACCCCTAGGGTGCGTGGAGGGGGTGCACGGGCACCCGGTGGCTCCCCTGGCCTCCATCTTCTTAATGGTGGAGTCTTTTCGCCTAAGGGAACTTTATAACATTTGGGGAATTTTCCGGCTCCGTAAATTTTCATCTCAAATGCCAAAAACACTAGGAAATATAAGCTAGTCTTTGGCACCAGATTATTAGTTTAGTCCAAATAGAAAAGATATAAATTGATGCCAAAAGTATGTAAAAATGATATAAATATAGCATTAACATAACAAACAATCTAAGGAGACATATTAACCACCAACAACGCACACCATGGCTCCCCTCCTCCCTTGGGTCCCTCCCGTCACCATCCTTCACCCTTTGGCGACCACCGATTGGTGACTGTCAGATCCACCTCTCAACCTCCCACCGTTGGATCTTTATCTTTCATGAGTAGGCCAAAATTCGGATATCCGGTTCCAGGTCTGTGGTAAAAGAAGTTTTTGGCTACCTAGTACCTTCCCTCTCGACACCTAAAAGGCCAAAACTGTTTTTAGGTATCCAGGTCTTAGGCTACATATTGGAGATGCTCTAACCACCGATTGGATAATCCAACATTAGTTTTTGCGGTAGGTGAGCTTGTAGCAAAGGATGTATCACACATATATGAAAAATTATGGTGAATAAAAAATATACCTTAAATTGTAGAATTTTAGTGAGATACCTTGTACAACAGAACAAAAATCCTTTTAGGAGGGAAAGCTTTCATGACAGATTTTCTTAATCCAGTAAAATGGCTATGTCTTCAATTATTACACACACAAGAAAATCAGGAAGTTTTGATCCCCAAACAATATTCACCAAGCCCTCCTCGTGACTAGCTAACAAATGAGCCGCCTTATTGGCTTCTCAAGGGGCAATGCACGAAACTAATATGATCTAAATTGCGACTGAGAAAACTACGATTATTGTAGATAGTCACCGTTGGTC
Organism: Hordeum vulgare subsp. vulgare; assembly: GCF_904849725.1. Taxonomy (NCBI): domain Eukaryota; kingdom Viridiplantae; phylum Streptophyta; class Magnoliopsida; order Poales; family Poaceae; genus Hordeum; species Hordeum vulgare. Next base: position 569,832,665 of record NC_058521.1, read on the forward strand.
CGGCCGAATAACCCCTATTATGCATCATCTCAATTATTTCCAAATGGTCCATTTCGTCAATCAACTTGTTGCAGCTAATAATACCTGCAAGGATTAGCACACAAAAAATGCAAGGGGACGGATGGAGTAAACTATCCAACCAAACCGCACGCTTAAATTTTTTCAATAAAGAATGAACTTTATTAGTTTAAAATAGAGTATCAAGATAATATAAATATAATGAGCATGCACTCGGCCTCTGCCAGCTTTAAATAAGTACTAAAAGATCTTATATTATCTATAAAGGGAGTGCACTTGCCCTCACCAAGCCATCCTTTGATCACCGGCGAGATGATCGGCAGCGCTAAAGTCCATGGCTTGGTGGTGATGTTTTAGATTTGATTACCTCAATCGGGGTGCTTGCAGACTATGTTGTTGCGGTCTCCTACGGCTCCACTACGACGGAGGACACCGAAAAATTTTCGGGGGTCTTTATCTCAAGATTCAGTGATTGACTTCGACGATGAGATACAAATTATGGACAACGACCTAACACAAAGGAATGATTCAGCAGCAGAGGCGGTGGACGCATTGCACGTAGATGTTAGGATCGTGGAGAAGTGGTGGAGACAACACTTGATGACTTTGATAGTGCTACTCAAGCATCAGGTCACGAGCTCCACGGTGAAAGCCTTGATCTGACCCGACCTGGTTATACCTTGCAATGTCGATGTTTTTACATTGTTACTTTATTGAAGACATTGCTCGAATATGCTTAAATTGATTCTTCAAGGTGAAAACCTAGATCCTATGGTGGTTGGATCCGATGACGGCCACACTTGAGTGTTGCTTACTTCTTAAACGTGTTGCTGTTGAAGAACTCTATCATCTATGTGGTGTCATGAGATGGATGATGTGGATTTTTTTTCAAAACTAGCACCAAATTTATAATAAATTCGAAATGAATGGTAGTGTTTCTAAAAATATCAAAAGTACCACCCGATCGGCATGTGGGTGGCCGACGGGGGACCTGTCGGCCTCTGGGTCGCCGATGGGCCACCTTTCGGCCTAGGGTTGGCCGAAGAGGGGCCGTCGGCCTCGAGGAGGCCGAAGAGTGTCAGGGGCGTAAAATGTGATTAAGATGGCCTCAAATGAAAAAGTTACCAATATGAAAAATCTTCGTCTCGTCGAAACAGTTGATTTTAATATATAAATCGTCTTAATCCGAGGTTGTATGCGACTTGTAGAACCAAAACAAGATAAGGGACACAAACCTGTAGAACCAGTTTTATTCTTTTTTATATATTTTTTAAAAATACATGTCTAATTTTTTATTCTGTTTTCTTAATTTTAAAAAAATACATGACTATTCAATACAAGTTGTAAATTTTTCATATACATATGGACTATTATTTTGATACATGTTGAACAGCTTTCAATTACATGATGAATATTTTTAACATATTCAATACTCCATCTGTAAACTAATATAAGATCCTTTAGTCACCGAAGTAGTGATTAAAAGATGTTATATTACTTTATAGAGGGCATGCATGTTACTCGTTGAATAAATTTTTGACTAATATGAAACTTATTTTGGACTACACGTACAGTTTTGGTGTACATTGTATAATTGTTTTTCTAAATATCAGGTATATTTTTCGAATATTACAAGAAAATTGTTTTTGAATTACATGAACATTGTTTGAATTATATAAACTTTTTCGTAAAATCCATGAACATTTTTAAATTTAACAAAGATTTATTGAAAGCCATCAACATTTAAAAACAATTCTTAAATAAAAAAATTACACCATGAATTAAAAAAGTTAATGAAAGTCGAAATGTATGTTTTTGTAATGTTTTAAAAAATATAAACAAAGTAAGAAAAAAGGGAACTAATGAAGAAGCAGAGAAGGGGAGCTCCTACCTGCGTCTTTTGCGGCAAGGAGTCCCTCGGCCGCACAGGGAGGTCGCCCAACTGAGCCGGCCCAGTTCCTTTTTTTGGTTTCTTTTTTTCCTTTTGTGCTTACTTCCTTTCTTTTTTTATTTTTTGGTTCGTTTTTATTTCCTTTTTCCTTTTATCATTTGTTTATGAAAAACAAACTAAAGTTGAATTTCCCAATCATTTTCTGAAAACATGAACATTTTTAAAACTAAGAACAATTTTTAAAAAATGCAAACAAATTTGGAAGAAGATTTTTTTTATATTGTTCAAATCTTTTTAAATTATAAATATTTTTTTGAAAATTCTGAACAATGTTTGAAAATATGGAATATTTTCTAAAAAAACATTTCTCGAATTTTATGAACATTTTTTTAAAATACAGAACATTTTTGTTTTGACTCTACAGGTCGCATACGATCTCGGATTAAGACGATTTTTATATCAAAATCAACCGTTTCGACGAGACGAAGATTTTTCATTTTGATAACCTTTTCATTTGAGGTCATCTTAATCACGTTTTACGCCCCTGACACTCTTCGGCCTCCTCGAGGCTGACGACCCCTCTTCGGCCAACCCTAGGCCGACAGGTGGCCCATCGGCCACCCAGTGGCCGACAGGTCCCCCGTCGGCCACCCATAGGCCGATCGGGTTGTACTTTTGATATTTTTAGAAACGTTACCATTCATTTCGAATTTATTATAAATTTGGTGTTAGTTTTAAAAAAAATCGATGATGTGGATATGGTCTTTTTTGTAGTTTGCCAATCATGGATCTGATCATTTTGGACTTTTTATATTTGTCCTCGTCTAAGCATAATGGCTTTGGTCTAATATTACGTTGTTGTTGTTGACGTGTTTTTTACGTGTGTGTGTTGATGTTAGCTGTGTGCATCCTATCTATACAGATGCTAAGTATGTACTCTTAGAACATGGTTAATAACAAAGCCTATTGCTGACTATAAGCCAATGCCATGTCACATAGAACCCGTGTAAAAGCCCACTAATAGAATAACTTGGCTGTGATAAGTAGTAGTAGTTAATGTTTGCATGTAAAGGGAAGCAAAGGACACACTCCTGATTGTGTAAGCGAATGAAATGTCATCTCACACCGTTGCATGTGGATGCTTCCCTTGTTTCTTGCACTATAGCGGACGAACTCCTGATTGTGTAAGCGAATGAAATGTCATCTCACACCGTTGCATGTGGATGCTTCCCTTGTTTCTTGCACTATAGCGGACGATAGCCGGAGCGCCCGCACCCTTCTTTTCCCTCTTTTCTCTTTTGGTGACGTGGTAACTTGGAACTACTTTATAGCCAGTTGACTAGATCTATTATACTTGTTTTTAGGGTATATACTTTTTTTTAGGAAAGTCTTACCTTCCATCGGCTGATCCGCGTGATCCATCCGTCGGACGCTCGTCCGTTAGATCTCACCTCGACCTAATAACCATTTTCAGAAACTGGACCGTTGTTTCAGAAACTGGACAGTTGTTTCAGAAACTAGAACAACGTCTAACCGCGAACTGTTTCCTGAAGCTGGATCTTTGTTTCAGAAACTGGACAGTTGTTTCAGAATCTGGAACAGCGTGGTGACCAGCTTCCCAGAGGCCGGGAGGCGACGGAGGTCGGCAGGGGAGAGGTACTCGAGGAGGACATGGTAGCGGAGCACGTCACGCGAGGTCGGACCCGTGGCGGCCACAAACGCCGAGGGCGACTGCGGAAGGTCGGCGTTGGGCACGACGAGCAGCGTCAGCAAGGACCGCCTGGACGTCGACGGCAGCGGCTGGAGGCGGGAGGAGCGCCAGCAGCAGCAGCCCCGCCGGCGCGAGGAGGACGAGGCACCGCGAGATCTGTCCCCGCATCTATTGTTTTCGCAACGCGGCTATTGTTTCTGCAACTCGACCTCCGTTTCAGAAACTATTGGGTGCGGGAACGTAGATCGGACGGCTGCATCGATACATCCAACGGTCGTTGAGGTGGCGGATGTTTACTAAACATCCGCCGGTGGACGCGTAGCAGCCCCCCTTTTTTATGCTTATTTTTAAGCCAATACAATTTGGGGACGGCTACACGTCCACCGGCTGATCCGCACGAAACATCTGCCACCTCGAGGGTCGTTGGATGTACGCGCGTGCAGTTGTCCAATCTACCTCCTGGCATGTGGCTCGGTTGCCTCCTCCGACTCATTAATTTCTGAAACAACGGTCGAGTTGCAGAAACAAGCGCTTTGTTGCAGAATAACTTTGGAATCATTAATTCCTGAAACAACGCGAATTGCAGAAACAAGCGCTTTGTTGCAGAATAACTTTGCAACATAGATGAGGTTACAGAAAAACTTTTGCAACAAAGAGTATGTTGCAGTTTTTTTTAAGAAAGATGATGTTGTAAAAAAAATTGTCTTCACTTTTGTGCAACACACGGTATTGTTGCAGAATAAGTTCTTGCAACACAGATGATGTTGCAGAAAAAATTGCAATGAAAATGATGATACAGAAACACCGCCCTCGTTGCCGACGGCATCGCCGTCGCTCGCCGTCGTCGTCGCCAACCAGAAGGCCATCCACCTCCAAGCTCTCGTCCCGAGTGTCGCCAATCCCCGTCGCCGGTCGCGTTGGCCACCGAGCTCGTATCCTACCTCCGTCTTCGAGCTCTCGTCTTGAGCGCCGTCAATCCCCGTTGTCAGTCGCGTTGGCTGGCGAGCTCGCATCCTACCTCTGTGAAGAGTTTGCTGTTGTAACCGCTAGCTGCTTCTTGCATGCTACCTCAGGGTCATGGCCGGTGGGCACAAGCTGGAGCAGTTTATGGATGTCTTCGTGGGAGCTAACTATCATGCTCTTTACGTGTGTGATGGATGAGGCTAGATGGCTGAAAGAAAGACGATATGAGAAGAAAAGATGTTGAGGAGAGTAGTCCAAGGAGAATATAAGGCAGCACGTGAAAGCGGTGTGCAGGTCCATTGAGACACGCGTCATCCATGAAAAGAGGCGGAAGCAACGGAAAAATCAACCGGCTGATTGAGATTATTTCCTATACAATTTACACTTTACCGGAAAAATTATAAAGGGAGTATTATCAATCATGACATTTTTTAGATCTATAATCAAAGATTCACAAATTTAATAGCAAATCATCAAATTCCTGGATCTAAGTGAAAGAACGCCAGCTGACTGCGGAAGCTGAAGCTGAAGCTGCCGTGTGTTGTCTCCGGAGAAATCAGTCAAGGAAGACTCAACGATCGCCGGGGATGTCGAAGGCGCCGCCGCGGGAAGACCCGTCGCCGACAGGCGTCGCGGTGTCGCCGGAGGTCGAGGCCGCGCTCGCGAGAGGCGGGGCGGTCGTCGCCCTCGAGTCCACCATCATCTGCCACGGTAATAGGCTTCGACCCCCACTTTCCCCCTTCGGAGCAGAGCAGAGGACCCTCCCCGGCGATGCGCCCTAGCTATCCTCCACGGGTTCTTGATTGGCGTTTCCGTTGCAGGTATGCCCTACCCGAAGAACCTGCAGACGGCCATGGAGGTGGAGGCCATCGTCAGGGAGAACGGCGCGGTTCCTGCCACCATAGCCATTCTGGATGGTGTACCACATGTTGGTAAGTTGTACAGGGCACCCATCAGGTTGTTCACTTAATCTGAAAATGCTATCTTCTAGTACTACTGGTACTAATATTCATATTCTTCGTCCGATTGTAGGGCTTAACAGTGAACAGCTGAAGAACTTGGCTATAAGTGGAAGTCAGTTTCAGAAGACAGCTAGAAGAGATATCGCACAAGTTGTGAGTACCTTGCTCAACACATTTTCGTCCTTCTTAAGTCAAAATGTACACTCTTGTGAAATCATTAAGCATCGCGCTGAAGTTGGCATGCCATCATTCTTGAAAGAATTAAGATGTGTATTATTTCAGATCTGGGATTTACCTCATGTCTAGGTATATAGCCCCTCTGATTAACATTTATGTTTGCCATTTGTTGTTTTCCTTTTTGATTGTTTTACTAATTTTCAGGTTGCTTCGGGCGGCAATGGTGCTACGACGGTCTCTGCCACCATGTTTTTTGCTCACAAGGTTCTTTCAAGAAACATTGCATCTTATTCGTCTTATTTATCTTGGTTTTATTTCATAGCCATGTGTACCTAGCACCAGATGTTTCTCTATATAAAGCAATTAAGTTATTCTGAAATTTAGGTTGGTATACCAATTTTTGTGACTGGGGGAATTGGAGGCGTACACAGATATGGTGAAAAAAGTAAGTAGCTTCCAGTGAACTAAAAATGTTCCTATTGATTTGTATGAATTATGAAAGGGCAGTAGTTGTAGCACTGATCATTGACTATTATGAGATAAATGAGGTTGCAAGAGCTAATTTAGACATGTTGCTCAGTATTTCTTACAGAGTAAGCAAGCAAATTAACTTATTTGTTCGAGGATAGCATAGAAAACTTTACATTTTAATTTTATGATATTTTCTTAAGAAAAGTTAACTTATCATAGCATTGACATTGTATTTCGCCTCTGTTTTAGTTTCTCTGTTAAAGAATGTGATTTGCTAGACTTCATGTGCAAACTCTTAGCAGGAAACATACTTCCTCCGTTCCTAAATACAAGTCTTTTTAGAGGTTTCACTAAAAGACTACATACGGATGTATCTAGACATACTTTAGAGTATAGATTCACTCATTTTGCTCCGTATGTAGTTCCCTATTGAAATCTCTACAAAGACTTATATTTAGGAACGGAGGGAGTATATAAATATTTCTCTTGAGTTCTTATGATTGTAGTTTTTTCAATCGTATGTCTTTTGCAACTTTATGCTATTCTCTGTCTAATTTAGGATGCTGTTGTTACTCTATGATGTATAGTTATACATTAGTGGACTTAAACCTCGAGACTGGGAGTACACACTACATTATTAACCTGATTAGCATAGGAAGGCTAGACTATACTTGTTAACATTTACCAGAAACATAGATAATACTCCCTCCGTTCCTAAATATAAGTCTTTTAAGAGTTTTTACTAGGAAACTACATACGAATGTATATAGACATATATTAGAGTGTAGATTCACTCATTTTGCTCCGTATGTAGTCTCCTAGTGAAATCTGTAAAAAGACTTATATTTAGGAACGGAGGGAGTATTTCTCTTGAGTTACAGCTTTCTGATATTTTCTAATTAATTTAGAATGGTGGTGTTACTCTATGATGTATAGCTAGTTTGTTACAGATTAATGTACTTAAACCTTGAGGTGGGGAGTACACACTACATTGTTAACTTGATTAACATATATTGCTTAAATATCATTTTTTGTAATGGTCATAAAAGATTAAACATGTCTGCTTAATGCTTGATGGACACATTTACCATTTTGATGCAGCCATGGACATCTCCTCTGACTTAACTGAACTTGGAAAGACTCCTGTGGCTGTTATTTCAGCCGGTGTGAAGTCCATTTTGGATATCGCACGGACACTTGAGTACTTGGTAGTATCCTATGCTCATTCTTCCTTTTTAATAAATTTTTCTGTCGGTGCCTCTCCTAAAGTTTTCCGCCCAAAAATATAGCTGTTTCGACCTGTGAAGAATAAAATTTCATGTAGATTTTCCTGCTAGGTGTTGGATGCTTCACAGGCTGTACCTATATTTTTCTGGCTTGATGTTTAAGTACTGATGGAGCAGCTTCCAGTAAAATTCTATAGGAGTGTTGGTTAGAGTGCCTAAATAAAGAAAGATCGTAGCAATACAAATAGGCTCCAAATATCAAGCTACATATATACAGGACAAGGTCTTGTAACAAAAAATAGTTGCCACATAATTGTTAGCTTAGTCATCATCACCCTAATAATGATGCCTTAACATAGGAACGCACAGCTGCACTTATCTTGAAAGTATTAGATATCTGGATTTGAAACAATAAGAAAGTAAGAACTGGAAATGAGGTGGCACAAAAAGTAGTCAAGTTCCGATACAATTTGGTCCTCGACAACTTTCACTCAGAATATCGGCTGTTGCCTTGGAATGGCCTCTTTTTCTTCCTACTGGGAACTCCATAGATAAGAGGACATGCCTTATTCATTCTATGGTACATAAGTTTAGACCAGCATCTTCAAAGAATTTATAACGAAATGCTCTGGTGGTAAAGGAGTTATAGCCTCTTCAAAGAGTTTAGTGTTAGATTCGCAAAAAAAAGACTATTGTTAGAGCTTTATAATCTGGTATGTTTCTGGCAAGACATCACGGGAGATGCCACTTCGTTTTGGTACCTAATCAATTGTTTTTAAATGATTGTGTTGGCAGGAAACTCAAGGTGTAACTGTTGCTGCTTACAGAACCAACGAATTTCCAGCTTTCTTCACAGAAACCAGTGGATGTAAGGTAGAACAAATTTTCTTCTGTCAAACAATAAAGTTAGTGTTTTTCTTTGTCCAATACATTAGCGTCCAGGGTTTTGTTGAGAGTTCAAAATGCACCACAGCTCTGAAAATGAATGTTTTCCAGGTTAAATTATGCAGTACAATGGTTTGGGAACAGTTTTGTTGAAGAGAAAGTAAAATTAGATATTGCAGCTTCGGACACAAATTTAAATGAGAAAGTATTTGTTCTAAATAAAATTAAAATTGGTGGATACCTTGACTAAGTGACTCCTGCCTGCTTAATGTAGGTGCCATGTCGCGTTGATTCTCCAGAAGAGTGTGCGAAGATAATATGTAAGTATTAACATTAGACATGTGAATCTTCTGCATTCTTTATTGGATTTAATTTGTGAGACTTTATTTGTGTCACACAAAATGTCGGTCCATAACCATAACCACCAGAAGTCACCTGTTCCCGTTAAAGTTCTTAACTTTTTTATTAGAGGATTCTATAGCCCAATGTGAACTTAGGATCAATTATAGTTCATAACTACTATCCTACTTGCAATCTACACTTGATGTGATCAATATATGGTAGCTCCAGCCAGAAAGCCCCTAAAGAAGATATGATAAATTTGATACCCTTCCCGATCAGCCATGCCAGCTGCCCTCCGCAGTATGGAAGTATAGTTATCTAAGGGTCACAACCTATTTCCTTTTGGAATGTTTTACAGGCTTAATTGAGAATTTCTTACTTGAGTTTATCGTGATGCAGATGCAAACCAGAATATGCATCTAGGATCTGGAATTCTTATTGCAGTGCCAGTTCCGAAGCAACATGCAGCTTCTGGAAAGGTTATAGAGTCTGCAATACAGCAATCCCTCCAGGAAGCAGAGTACAGTCCCAGTTCCTTGCTCTCTTTTCTCTCTGTATGTGTACATGTGCATGTTCAGGTGGGTTAACATGTATGTTTCTGAACAATATAAATGTCAATCTAATTATTTTGCACTTTGTTTCTCAGTGCTAAAAAGATAATAGGAAACACAATCACCCCCTTCATCCTTGACAGAGTGAAAGTACTAACTGGAGGATCTTCATTGGAAGCCAGTATCCTATAATTTATTTTCGACCTGTTGTATATTTTAGGGATATTGCATGATTTATCCATATTCATTTGTAATTTTGAATTTCGGTAGTTACTGTGCCTATTTCTTAAATGTGCAGTTTGTCTTTTCTAGCATTCTCAAATTCTAACAATTAAATATCGAATTGGACCTTGTGAAGAAAATGATGAAGGCACATGTGGGCATACAATTCTTGCCCCTTTTTTTCTTCTGCCTCTTGTGGTTTCCTACATTTGCAGAAACTTCTCCTTAGCGTATTCAGATATTGCACTTGTGAAGAACAATGCTCTCACTGGTGCTAAAATTGCTGTAGCCCTTTCCGATCTTCGCAAGAGAGTAACAAACAACAGTAAGTTGATACTGACTTCACTAAAAAAATTACAGGTGGTTCTATGAGTTACCATTTTTAGAAGGAAAAACATCCTGATCCTACCATGCCTGATTCGGGGTTTGGAAAAGTGCCATTTTCCAAGCCCTGGTCTGCTCATCCCAAACCTTCCATATTGACCCTCTTATTCCACTGGATATGTATATTCTCATTTATACCTTATGTCTCAAAACTGGTCTAGACGAGCCCAAACCCAGATATGCTTAACCATAAAGCATGGAAAAATTGCTGCTGCTGTCGACTTGCATGATCTATTCTAGGTTATTGAGAAACCACAGTAGAGATAGATCATGGGTTTATGATGGCAAAATCTGGTTGTTATTTTAGGGGTAAAATCTGACTGTTTTGGAACTGCTGTAACAGGGCCTGTGAGGTCAGCGCTATAATGCTCCTGCTGAAGGAGCATGTGAAGTTGATGATGCCGACAGTTGACGGAACTGGGTGTTGCCAAATATGCCAATTCCTTGCACATCGTGAATCATCTGGCTTGCGCATTCCGTTCTTACTATTTTGTATCTTGTTGGAAGGCTGTGTTAGCAGTAACATCTGAATAAATAAGTTTTAACAGATGTCTTGTTCTGGGAGTCGAGGCTGTAGCTAGATTTTTTTGTCTGGTTTTCTTATTCGGTTTAAAAAGTGAATTTTTTTAAGTGAGTATGTTTGAAATCTTGAAGAAATTTTCAAGAACATTACATTTTTCTAAAAAGTGAACAATATTTTAAAAAGAAACATATTTTGAAATTCCAAACATCTTTTTATAAAATTTTCAAAGATTTTTAGAAAATCCAAATATTTTTTAAAGGGATTTTTTGAATTTCCAAACATATTAAAAAATGAACTTTTATAAATATGGTAACATTTAAAAAATCGAATATATATATATATATATATATATATAACTTTTTATTATTTTTGTGAACTTTTTTGAAAAAAATTGACTTGTGTTTTGAAAACTCTGAAAACTCATTCCACATGTATATAACTATATATGGACGTGCTGTACATAGGTGTAAAATTTCAAAAAAGAATTTATGGCAAGGCCTTCATGGCTAGCTTTATTAACTCAAATCAAGCTTACATCATCCGCTAACAAGGGAATAATAAAGCTAGGAGGTGTACCTGACCACAAAGACGGTGGATTACTCCTCCCAAACCTAGCTAGCTCATGAGCAACCATGTTTGACTCCCTGTTACAATGTTCAACAAGTACCTTCCTGAAATTTGAAAGTAGACTTCGACATTCATTGAGTCCCTTAGCTCATTCACAAAGAGGTTAGACTCTCTGGAGATTGGCCAAGAAGTTGGTTATCATCACTGTAACAAACAACGAAAGAACGCTTAATACGATCAGACGAGCAGGATGTAGGGTTTTACGCGTAAGTGGCCTGAACCTGGATAAAAAGGCTTGCCGGGTGTTGATCGTTAGGTCTGCTCTTGACGTTGCTTTTCCCCTCCCTACGATTACAAGGGCATCACGTTGATCCCCATGGCGATCACATCAACCTTGGAACCATTTCTCACACGCATCGTCACTTCATCCTTCGTCAGTCTTCGTTTATTTCGTAGTTCCTACTTCGAGTTGCAAATGTGAGCAACAGAACCAGTATCAAATACCGAGGCACTACTACGAGAACCAGTATGGTACACATCAATAACATGTATATCAAATATACCTTGTTTGGCGTTGGCCGCCTTCTTATCGGCCAGATACTCGGGGCAATTTCGCTTCCAGTGACCAGTCCCCTTGTAATAATAGCACTCAGTTTTCGGCTTAGGTTCGGCCTTGGGTTTCTTCGTCGGAGGGGCAACAGCTTTGCCGCTCTTCTGGGAGTTACCCTTATTGCCTTTGCCGTTTTCTTGAAACTAGTGGTTTTATTGACTATCAACACTTGATGTTCTTTCTGGATTTCTGACTCTGCGACTTTCATCATCACAAACAGCTCATCAGATGACTTATTCATCCCTTGCATGTTATAGTTCAACACGAAGCCTTTATAGCTAGGCGGCACTGATTGAAGAATTCTGACAGTGATAGCTTCTTGCGGAAGTTCAATCCGTAGCTCAGCTAGACGGTTTGAGTACTCAGACATTCTGAGCACGTGTTCACTGACAAACGAATTCTCCTCCATTTTGCAAGCATAAAACTTATCGGAGGTCTCATACCTCTCGATCCGGGCATTCTTCTCAAAGATAAACTTCAACTCCTAGAACATCTCAAATGCTCCATGATGTTCAAAATGTCTTTGAAGTCCCGGTTCTAAGTCATACAGAACTGCACATTGAACTAGTGAGTAGTCATCCTTACGTGCTTGCAAAGCGTTCAAAACGTCTTGGTCAGCCGTAACGGGTGGTGCATCTCCTAGCGCCGCATCAATGACATAATTCTTTTGGCCGGCAGTGAGGATAAGCCTCAGATTACGAGCCCAGTCAACCAAGGTGCTTCCATCATCTTTCAACTTAGCTTTACCTAGGTATGTCTTAAAATTCAGGGTTGCTACTGCGCGAGCCATTGATCTACAACATAAATTTTGCAAAGATTACTTAGACTATGTTCAAGATAATTGAGTTTAGATAATAAACTCCCACTCAAATAGACATCCCTCTAGTCATTCGAGTGTCACATGATCCAAATTCACTAACTCAAGTCCGATCATCACGTGAGTTGAGTTTACTTTCAATGGTGAACACCTCCATGTTGATCATATCAACTATATCATTCATGCTCGTCCTTTCGGTCTCTTGTGTTCCGAGGCCATGTCTGTACATGCTAGGCTCGTCAAGTTTAACTCGAGTGTTCCATGTGTGCAACTGTTTTGCACCCGTTGTATGTAAATGTTGAGTCTATCACACCCAATCATCACATGGTGTGTCGAAACGATGAACTGTCGCACCGGTGCACAGTCGGGGAGAACACAATTTTATCTTAAAATTTTAGTGAGAGATCACCTTATAATGCTACAGTCGTTCTAAGCAAAACAAGGTGCATCAAAGGATTAACATCACATGCAAATCATAAGTGACATGATATGGTCATGAACTTGTGCTGCTTGATCTCCATCACCAAAGCACCGGCATGATCTCCATCGTCACCGGCGCAGCACCATGATCTCCATTGTCACCGGCGCCGCACCATGATATCCATCATCATGCCGCCATCGTGGTTGTCGTGCTATCTATGCTATTACTACTAAAGCTACCACCTAGCAATATAGTAAACACATCTGCAAGCACAAACATTAGTTTAAAGACAACCCTATGGCTCCTGCCGGTTGCCGTAGCATCGACGTGCAAGTCGATATTAACTATTACAACATGATCATCTCATACATCCAATATATCACATCATGTCTTTGGCCATATCGCCTGACAAGCATACCCTGCAAAAACATGTTAGACGTCCTCTAATTTGTTGTTGCAAATTTTACGTGGCTGCTATGAGTATCTAGTATGATCGCATCTTACTTACGCAAAAGCTACAATGGTGATATGCAAATTTCTATTTAACCTTCTCCAAGGACCGCCTCGGTCGATTCCGATTCAACTAAAGTTGAAGAAACAGGCACCCGCCAGTCATCTTTATGCAACAAGTTGCACGTAGTCGATGAAACCGGTCTCTCGGAAGCGTACGAGTAATGTTGGTCTGGGCCGCTTCGATTCAACAATACCTCTGAATCAAGAAAAGAATACGGAGGGCAGAAAATCAAACATCAACGCCCACAAACTCCTTTGTGTTCTACTTGAGATATCATCCACGCATGACCTAGCTCATGATGCCACTGTTGCGGAACGTCGCATGGGAAACAAAAAAATTCCTACACACACGAAGACCTATCATGGTGATGATCATCTACGAGAGGGAGATTGGATCCACATACCCTTGTAGATCGCTAAGTGGGAAGCGTTAATAAACGCGGTTGATGTAGTGGTACGTCTTCGCGATTCAAATCGCCGTCCCACTATCCGCTCCGATCAAGTACCGAACGGACGACACCTCCGCGTTCAACACACGTACAACTCGATGACGATCTCCGCCTTCTTGATCCAGCAAGAGATACGGGGAATTAGATGAGTTCTCCGGCAGCGTGACGGCGCGCCGGTGTCGGTGGTGAAGCTGTTTCTGTAGGGCTTCGCCTAAGCACCACAGAAAACCGATCTAGAGGAGAAAGTGTGATCTAGAGTTGAGGTAGCACGTGGCTGAAAATATTGTGTCTCGAAACCCTCAAACCTCTAGTATATATAGGAGGAAGGAGGGGCTAGCCTTGAGCACCAAGGGAACCTCCCTTGGGCTCGGCCGAATAGGAGAGGAGGAGTCCTGCTCTAATCCGACTTGGAATAGGACTCCACCCCAAGTTGTCCACCTCTTTTGATTTTTCCACCTTTTACCTCATGGGATTTCTTTGGTTGACTAGTCAGCCCACTAAGAGCTATTACACCACCATAAAGTCTACTTGGCCCTCTTGGGGAGTGGTGGGCCCACCTGGTGGGCCCCCGGTAGCCATTCGTCACTCCCGGTACACTGCCAACAATGCTGGAAATCCTTCCGGAATCCAAATACCAACTTCCTATATATCAATCTTCGCTTCCGGACCATTCCGGAACTCCTCGTGACGTTCGGGATCTCATCCGGGACTCCGAACAAAACTTCGGTCACCAACACCTATAACTCAACTATACTGAAACGTTACCGAACCTTAAGTGTGCAGACCATGCGGTAGACATGACCTGAGACACTCCCTGGTCAATATCCAATAGCGGGACCTGGATGCCAAATATTGGATCCTACATATTCTACAATAATCTTATCTGTTGAACCTCTATGTCAAGGATTCACATAATCCCGTATATCATTCCCTTTGTCCTTCGGTATCTTACTTGCCCAAGATTCGATCGTCGGTATCCAATACCTATTTCAATCTAGTTACCGGCAAGTCTGTTTACTCATTCCGTAATACAACATCCCGTGGATAAATCTTTAGTCACATTTCTTGCAAGGCTTATTTGTGATGTTGTATTACCGAGTGGGCCCCAAGATACCTCTCCGTCACACTGAGTGACAAATCCCAGTATTGATCCATGCTAACTCAACGGACACCTTTGGAGATACCTGTAGATCACCTTTATAGTCGCCCAGTAACGTTGCATAGTTTGATACACACAAGGTATTCCTCCGGTGTCAGTGAGTTACATGATCTCATGGTCATAGGAATATCTACTTGTCATGCAGAAAACAATAGCAATAAAATGACACGATCACATGCTACATTTATAGTTTGTGTCTAGTCCATCAGATCATTCTCCTAATGATGTGATCCTGTTATCAAGTGACAACACTTTCCCATGGCTAGGAAACCTTGGCCATGCTTGATCAACGAGCTAGTCCACTAGAGGCTCACTAGGGACATTGTTTTTTCTACACATCCACACATGCATTTATGTTTCCACTAAATACAATTATAGCATGGATAATAAACGATTATCTTGTAACAGGAAATATAATAATAATTATTTTATTATTGCCTCTAGGGCATATTTGCAACATTTCTTCCACCCCCCCCTAAAAATGTCCATATGAGATGCAATTAGGTCTAGGGATACGCGAGACACCATAGTTTCGATGATGCACTTTGGCACAAGTTGGGACTTGCTGTCTGTTCTGTGAACGCGTTCGTTGAGTGTTCATTAAGAAAGTTCGTGTGAAGTTTCTAAATGAACTCCTTAAGAAACGTTTTCCATAAGTTTACTACGTAAAGTTCCGTCGAAGTGGCTGGTCGTCATGATCATCTTGAGTACTAGTTGATAAAGAACGGACTCCATATGAGTTAAGTATCTCTATATTAGTCGACACTGCTAAAATTGATTCAGAACCGAGTTTACAGAGCAGTTCTTGTCTTGTTGGATCTGATATTTTCTGTTCTTTTTCCCTACAATTATCCATATAAGATAAAATTAGGTCTACGAATATGAGAGAGACCATACTTCCGATGATGCACTACCACACAAGTTGTGACTTGGTGTATGTTCTCTGAACGAGTTCCTCGAGTGATCATTAAGAAAGTTCATGTGAAGTTTTTGAACAGACTGCTTAAGAATTTTTTTTCATAACTTTCCGACAACAGGTTCCTTCAGAGTGGTTGGTCATCACGAGAATCTCGAGTAGTCGTTTAGGAAAAACAGACTCCATATGAGTCAGATATCTCTGTATTAGTCGACACTATTCGAAACTGATTCAGAACTCAATCTATAGAGAAGTTCTTGTCTTGTTGGATTCAATTTTTTCCGTTCTTTTTCCCTAAAAATATCCATATGAGATGCAATTAGGTCCTTGGTTACGCGAAAGACCATAATTTCGATGATAAACTAGGGCACAAGCCGGGACTTGGTGTATGTTCCCTGAACGCGTCGTTGAGTGTTCATTAAGAAAGTTCATGTGAAGTTTTTAAACGAACTCCTTAAGAAAAGTTATCCATAAGTTTCCTATGAAAGGTTCCTTCGAAGTGGGTAGTCGTCACGAGTGTTTTGAGTACTGATTGATAAAAACCGACTTCGTATGAGTCAGATATCTCTGTATTAGTTATTAGTGCTCAAAACTGATTCAGAGGCGAGTTTACATAGGATTCTTGTCTTGTTGAATCTGATATTTTCTGTTCTTTCTCCCTAAAATTCTCCATATGATATGAAATTAGGTCTACGGATACGCGATAAACCATAGTTTCAATGATGCACTACCACACAAGCTGGGATTTGGTGTATGTCCTTTGAAAACATATTCCTCTTGTGATCATTAAGAAAATTCTTGTGAAGTTTGTAGACAAACTCCTTAAGAAGTGGCTGGTCGCCATGAGCGTTTCGAGTACTAATTGAGAAAAAGGACTCCATATGACTCAGATATCTCTGTATTAGTCGACACTGTTCAAATCTGATTCAAAACCAACTTTGAGAGCAGTTCTTGTCTTGTTGGATCTCCATATGAGAAGAAATTAGGCCTAGGGATACGCGGGAGTCCATAGTTCCAATGATGCACTTGGGCACAAGATGGGACTTGGTGTTCATTAGGAAATTTCATGTGAAGTTTGTGAACGAACACCTTATGAAATGATTTCGAGAAGTTTCCTACAAAAGGTTACTTCGAAGTGGTTGGTCATCATGAGTGTTTTGTTGAGGAAATACTGACTCCGTATGCGTCAGATATCTCTATATTAGTCAACACAGCTCAAAACTGATTCAGAACCGAGTTTACGCACCAGTTCTTGTCTTGTTGGATCCTATTTTTCCGTTCTTTTCCCTAAAAATCTCCATATGAGATACAATTAGTTCTAGGGATACGCGAAAGACCATAGTTCTGATGATCCACTGGGCACAAGCTTGGACTTGGTGTGTGTTCTCGGAATGCGTTCATCAAGTGTTCATTAATAAAGTTCCTGTGGAGTTTGTGAACGAACTCCTTAAGAAAAGTTTCCATAAGTTTCCTATGGAACGTTCCTTCGAAGGGCTGTCCTTCATGAGAATTTCGAGTACTCGTTGAGGAAAAATAGACTCTGTACGAGTCAGTTATCTCTATATTAGTTGGTGCTGCTCAAAACTGATTGAGAATCGAGTTTACAGAGGGTTCTTGTCTTGTTCGATCTGATTTTTTCCATTCCTTTTCCCTAAAAATCTCCATAATAGATGCAATTAGGTCTAGGGATACACGAGAGATCATACTTTCAATGATGCACTGGGCACAAACTCGGACTTGGTGTATGTTTTCTAAACGCGTTCATCGAGTGTTCATTAAGAAAGTTCCTGTGATGTTGGTGAACGAACTCCTTAAGAAAAGTTTCCCATAAGTTTCCTACGAAACGTTCTTTTGAAGTGGCTGGTCGTCACGAGAGTTTTGAGTACTTGTTGAGAAAGAACGAACTCCGGAAGAGTGAGATATCGCCGTATTAGTCGCCATTGTGAAAAACTGATTTAGAACGAAGTTTAGAGAGCAGTTCATATTTTCTGTTCTTTTTCCCTAAAAATCTCCATATGAGATGAAATTAGGTCTACGGATACGCGAGAGACCATAGTTCCTATGATGGACTGCCGCACAACCTGGGACTTGGTGTATATTCTCTGAACGCGTTCCTTGAATGATCATTAAGAAAGTTCCTGTGAAGTTTGTGAACAAACTCCTTAAGAATTTTTTTCCATAAATTTACTATGAATACTCCTTTGAAGTGGTTGGTCGTCATGAGTGTTTTGTGTATTCATTGAGAAAAGTGGACTCCGTATGAATCAGATAAATCTGTAATAGTCGACACTGTTCAAAGTTGATTTAGAACCGACTTTACAAAGCAGTTCTTGTCTTGTTAGGTTTGATATTTTCTGTTATTTTTCCTAAAAATCTCCATATGAGATGCAATAAGTCCTAGGGATATGTGAGAGATCATAGTTCCGATGATGCACTAGGGCACAAGATGGGACTTGGTGTATGTACTCTCAATGCGTTCATCAAGTGATCATTAAGAAAGTGTGTGTGAAGTTTGTGAACGAACTCCTAAAGAAAAGTTATCCATAAGTTACCTACGAAATGCACCTTCGAAGTGGTTGGTCATCACGAGCGTTTTGAGTACTCATGACGAAAAATAGACTCCCTATAAGTTAGATATCTCTGTATTAGTTGACATAGCTCAAAACTGATCCAGAACCGAGTTTACACAGGGTTCTTGTCTTGTTGGATCCGATATATTCCGTTATTTTTCCCTAAATATGTCCATATGAGATGCAATTCGGTCTAGGAATACACGAGAGACCATTGTTTTGATGATTCACTAGGGCACAAGCTGGGACTTGGTGTATGTTCTCATAACGCGTTCGTCGAGTGTTCATTAAGAACGTTCCTATAATGTTTGTGAATGCACTCCTTAAGAAAAGTTTTCCAAAGGTTTCCTACGAAAAGTTCCTTTGAAGTGGCTGGTCATCATGAGCATTTTGGGTACTTGTGGAGAAAGAATGAACTCCGTATGATTCAGATATCTCTGTATTAGTCGACACATGTAAAAAACTGATTGAGTATTGATTTTATAGATCAGTTCTTATCTTGTTGGATCCGATATTTTCTATTCTTTTTCCCTAAAAATCTCCATATGAGATGAAATTAGGTCTACGGATATGCGAGAGACCATAGTTCTGAAGATGCACTGCCTCATAAGCTGGGACTTGGTGTATGTTCTCTGACCATGTTGCTCGAGAGACAATTAAGAAAGTTCGTGTGAAGTTTGTGAACATACTCCTTAGGTAACGTTTTCCATAAGATTCCTATGAGATGTTCCTTCAAATTTGTTGGTTTTCACGAGAGTTTCATGTAAACGTTGAGAAAAAAATTGACTCCATATGAGTTAGATATTTTATATTAGTAGACAATCCTCAAAACTGATCTAGAACCGAGTTTACAAAGCAGTTCTTGTCATGTTGGATCTGATATTTTCTGTTCTTTTTCCCTAAAAATCTCCATATGAGATTAATTTAGCTCTATTGATACGCGACAGACCATAGTTCCGATGATGCACTATGACACAAGCTGGGTCTTGGTGTATGTTCTTTGAAGCGTTCCTCTACTGATCATTAAGAAAGTTCTAATGAAGTTTATGAACGTACTCATTAAGAAAAGTTCTCCATAAATTTCTGTCGAAATGTTCCTTCAAAGTGTCTAGTTGTCACGAGCGTTTCGAGTACTTTTGGAGAAAAACGGACTACGTATGAGTCATCTATGTGTGTATTAGTTGACACTGCTCCAGACTGATTTAGAACCGAGCTTACAGAATAGTTCTTGTCTTGTTGGATACAATAGTTTCCATTATTTTTCCCTACAAATCTACATATGAGATCCAATTAGGTATAGGGATATGTGAGAGACCATAGTTCCGATGATGCACTGGGGCACAAGCTAGGATTTGGTGTATGTTCTCTGAACGCGTTCATCGAGTGTTCGTTAAGAAAGTTCATGTGAAATTTGTGAAAGAACACCTGAAGAAAATTTTTCCATAAGTTTCCTACAACAGGTTCATTCAAAGTGCTTGGTCGTCATGAGCGTTTCGAGTACTCGTTGAGGAAAAATGGACTCCGTATGAGTTAGATATCTCTATATTAGTTGACATTGCTCAAAACTGATTCAGAACCGAGCTTACATAGGAGTTCTTGTCTTGTTGGATCCAAAAAGTTTCTATTCTTTTCCCTAAAAATCTCCATATAAGATACAATTACGTCTAGGGATACAGAAGACCATAGTTCTCATAATGCACTGGGTTACAAGCTGGGATATGGTGTGTACTCTGAGAACGCGTTCGTCAAGTTTTCATTAATAAAGCTCCTGTGAAGTTTTTGAACGAACTCCTTAAGAAACGTTTTCCATAAGTTTCCTACGAAAAGTTCCTTCAAAGTGGCTGGTCTTCCCGATCATCTGGAGTACTGGTTGAGAAAGGACGGACTCCGTATGAGTGAGGTATCTCTGTATTAGTCGACACTATTGAAAACTGATTCAGAACTGAGTTTACACAACAATTCTTGTCTTCTTGGATCCATTTTTTTCTGTTCTTTTTCCTTAAAAATATCCATATGAGAGACAATTAGGTCTAGGGATATGCGAAAGACCATAATTCTGATGATGCAATAGGGCAAAACTGGGATTTTGTGTATGTTCTCTGAACGCGTTCGTCGAGTGTTCATTAAGAAAGTTCTTTTGAAGTTTGTGAATGAACTCCTTAAGAAAGGTTATCCATAAGTTTCATAAGAAAGGTTCCTTCGAAGTGTCTAGTCGTCACAAGCATTTCGGGTACTTGTTGAGTGAAAACGGACTCCGACTCACTGATTTTTGATACAGGGGCGATCCGAATGTTTCGCGAACTTCAGGGACCGGTTACTAGGACATCGTCAAAACTCGTAGATTTGGTCCATTCTGGCCAGTTTTGTTTGATATTACTCAATGATTTTTGGTCCCGGGCGATACGAACGCACGGGGAACTTTGGGGTCCGGTTGAGTGGACCTCGCCACAACTTGCAGATTTTATACATTCTTGCCAGTTTTGTATGCATTTACTCATTGATTTTGGGCCATGGGGCGATCCGAACATTCTGCGAAATCTGGGGACCGATTATGGGGACCTCGTCAAAACTCATAGATTTGGTCCATTCTGGCCATTTTCCATGCTATTACTCACTGGTTTTGGGTCCCGGGGCGATACGAGCGTTCGGGGAACTTCGGGGTCCGGTTATGAAAACCTCATCAAAACTCGCAGATTTGGTCCATTCCGGCCAATTTTGTATGGTATTACTCACTGATTTTGGGTCGCCGAGCGATACAAATGTTTGGGGAACTTCGGGGTGTGGTCACGGGGACCTCGTCAAAACTCGTTGATTTGGTTGATTCTGGCCGATTTTGTATGATATTACTCACTGGTTTTCGGTACCGGGGCGATCCGAACATTTCGCAAACCACGGGGAACTGTTAAGAGGACCTAGTCGAAACTCATATATTAGGTCCATTTTGGTCAGTTTAGAATGATATTACTCACTGGTTTTGGGTCCCGGGGCGATACGAACGCACGGGGAACTTCGGGGTCCGGTTACGGGAACCTCGTCACAACTCGCAGATTTTATACATTCTGGCCAGTTCTGTATGCTATTACTCACTAATTTTGGGCCGTGGGCGATCTGAACGTTCTGCGAAATCTGGGGACCGCTTACGGGGACCTCGTCAAAACTCGCAGATTTGGTCCATTATAGCCATTTTCCCATGCTAACTCACTGATTTTTGGTCCCGGGGCGATATGAACGTTCGGGGAACTTTGGGGTCCGGTTATGAATACCTCGTCAAAACTCGTAGATTTGTTCCCTTCTGGCCAATTTTGTATGCTATTATTCTCCGTGTTTGGGTCCCGGGGTGATACAAATGTTTGGGAACTTCGGGGTCTGGTTATGGGGACCTTGTCAAAACTCACAGATTTAATTTCCGCTCGTCCTCGAGTAGATAAATGATAACACAATAATTTATGTGGTGCCATGCTAACACACATATAAGAACTTCAAAGTAAAGTAAGTAAGATATGCAATTCAAGTCAAGACAATAAGAAGCAAGAGTTTATATCTAGTATTGAAATTAGCAAAGTAAGAACATAAAGGTGCAAGAGCTCTCGCTGTTTGTGACTCGAATGTCTCCAAATGGTGTTTGCGTCCAAGAAGTTGGAGATGGGTTGAGTTCATAAAATATTTTTTAATTGAGAACTCAATCTACTTAAATTTCGCACTTAGTCTCCTTCGGAATCTTATTTTGACTCATCCCGAGACCACTACTCAGGCACAAGTCAAAATGATCCTCTCCCTTTCTACTTTGTGCACTCATGCAATGGATGACCGTAAGCAAGATATGTTGGCACTTAGGATGGCAAATAGAATAATGATGGGGAAGGAAGACAAAAAGGTGTGATAGACTCACATCAATGAGGACAATCATAGGCGAGAGAAAGCCAAATGATAGATATGATGTGAGGAGTAGGGATTGTCATGTAACGGATGCACATATGAGCTAAGGTAAGCTCTCCAATGGAACTAGTGGGGGTGCATCCAACTTGTTTTCTCATGAAGACCTAGAGCTCATTTGAGGAGGCTCATCATTGGAATATGCAAACCAAGTTCTATAGTGTAAGGGTCCCCACATAGTTATGCACGAATGATAATCTCTATGTAGTACCAATATAGAATGGAGTACAAGTGTGGATCTTTCAAATGGAATAGTAGTGTTGCCCCCTTCTCTCTTTTTATTTCTTTTTATTTCTTTTTTGTGGCCTCTTTGGCTCTTTCTTTTTATCTCTCATTTGTCCTCTTTGTGATCTTTTGTTTGTCCTCTTTGGGATCTTTCCCTCACTTAAGGGCAACACTCTATGTTTTACATGAATAAAAAGAAGATCATCACACTTTATAAGAAGTACTCAACATAAAGACAAGTGCAAACTATCATGATGTATGCAAATGTATGCCTCTGTCAGTGTAGCAGGATATGCAATGATACTAGCGCGTCATGTAGCAATAATATGGGCAAGGCCCAACTATCATGCGGCTCTACGATCAAGCGAAAGCATGTATGACACGAAGATCAAGTCATGGGATGGTGGATGTTGCATGGCAATGTATCTCAAAAAGGCTATGGAAATGCCTTAATAGGTAGGTATGGTGGCTGTTTTGAGGAAAGATATAATAAGGCTTATGTATGATAGAGCGTATCATGTCATGGGTTTGGATGCACCGACGAAGTTTGGACCAACTCTCAATGTGAGAAAGAGCAATGCACGGTACCGAAGAGGCTAGCAAAATATGGATGGTGGAAGTGCCAACAATCGAATACTCACATTAGTCCGAAGAACTCATACACTTATTATCGGTAACTCTCTATCTAGTTAGGAAATTCACAAAGAGGCAAGTACCCTGAGGAGGAGTGTTTGGGAGTTTGGTTATCCTTACGCGTCCTCGACTCATGGTAACGTGAGGGTACTTTATATATTCCAACCCCTCAAGAGGTTAGCGATCAATTTAGTAGCTAGAGTTCTCAACTAATTTTTAGTTTTAAAAAAACACGGATTTCCCAAAATACGACACCTATCACTAATAGGCTTAAGCTCTTGGCACCAATCGTCCAAACATTACTCAAATTAATACCACAAAACTATTGCGAGTTACTACTATACTTAAATAGCAACCTCAGTTACCTGCTCATGCAAGACACATAACTCAGTGCAACAAGCCAACTCTCTAAACAAGATAAGCACAATAACTCAAGAGAGTTACAAAAGCAACCTAAATAAAGGCTCTTAAAAAGATAAGCATGAAAACTAAGACCTAAGCATGACAGTAGCTATGCAAAGATAAAGAACATACAAAAAAGATAAGCATGAAAACCTATGTTGTGTTCTAGAGTGGAATGGAGCGTGTTTCTCTCCCAAACAAGGTAGGCTAGGTTCCGACTTGTTATGAACAGCAAGCAAAACTAAAACATACTAAGAAGTAAATAGAGGGACGCTCCAAGCATAGCTCATACATATGAAGTGATAAAAATATAGCATGGAGATGGACGAACTGATGATTATTGATAGAGAAGGGGATGCACGGGGGCATCCACAATCTTAGACGCTTGAGTCTCCTTGAATATTTCTTGGGGGTGCATGGGGGCATCCCCAAGCTTGAGCGCTTGACACTCCTGGATCTTCTTTCATCATCTCCCATCGCATACTTGAAAACTCCCTTCATACGAAACTCATCATAAGCTGTTTAGAATGGTTTGTACCCATGATAAAATAATTCATTACCTACTGGAAATAAATATTTTCATGAAAAACTACTGTTTCTCATGATTTCCAAAAGATTTTTGCAAATAAAAAGTAAGCTTAGGATTTGCAAAACAATGAAAACGCAAACATGACACAATCTGTGAAAAAACAGAACAACGGGTAGTAAATAATTTATTCAGGGCACTTCTGCAAATCAAATCAAAAAACTCAGAACCAATGCCAGAAAGGAAATTATATAGAGCATGCTGTCAAAAATATACAGATCAAAAAGATTATATGGTGATTTTTGGCGAATTGTTCCGTCAAGCATACAAAATCTGTTTCTGGAAAGCATGTCACAATTTTTGAACTTTCTTGCAATCGGAGGCTATAACTTGGCACAAAGCTTAAAAATAAAGATACAATGATGTTGCTACAGTAGTAACAAGCTTCAAGACCACTAAAACTGAAAGTAAAAACTCAAAGTAAAGATAACAAGGGTTGTCTCCCTAGAGCTCTTTCTTTATAGCCATAAAGATAGGCTTAAGATTTTAATGATGCTCTCGTAGGAATAAGAGTTTTAGAACAAAAGAGAGCATGAAGAAGAAAATACCAAACACATTTAAGTCTAACATGCTTCCTATGCATAGGAATATTACAATCGAATAATTCATTGAAGCACAAATCAATATGCATAGGAAGGCAAAACAAGTGCAGCTTCAAAACCTTCAACATAAAGAGAGGGAACTTGATATTATTGAAATATCTATAAGCATATGTTCCATTCTAATAATAATTTTCAGTGGGATCATGAATAAACTCAACAATATAACTATCACATAAGGCATTATTTCCATGATCCACATGGACTTCATGAAGAGGATAAAACTTGGAGTGAAAGAGAGACTGAATCTCTTCCCAATCCCGTAGTTGAGAATCATCTAGTAGCCTATACCATTCCAATGCTTTTCCTTTCAGTGACAAGGCAAATAATTTCCTCATGACTCCATCTCTTGTCAAACCTAAAATATTGAACAACTCACAAGGTTTGTAAGTTTCAACAAATGAATACTAGGATTGACTGTTCCATCTCCTGCATAACAATCATTCCTAATTATTTCAATTATCCCAAGTGGTACTTTTAATGGGATACATTCAGTAGGTGGAGGATACTTCTCTACCACGGGTGTGGTAAAGTGGCCTTCCCCAACAGCGAACTAAGAGTGCAGTTTTCCATAAGCTAAACTAGCTCATGGCAAGCTAACAAGAATAAAAGCAAAGGTAAAAGATAGTGTGCAACTCCCCTATCTTGAAGACTGGAGTCCCCAACAACGGTGCCACAAAACTTTTCTTGAAGATGAGATGATGTATATACTTCTCGCACCTTGTTAGTTACCCCAAGTGGAAGGTTGAGATGTAGTCAACAGCAAGTTTTCCCTCACACGAAGACTGTAAGGTTTATCAAACCAGGAGGACTCCTAGGATCAACAAGTAGGTGTCTCCCACCCTGGCGCTAGCAGAAGACGTGGACCTGCACACACAACAAATAACTTTGCTCCCAATGAGTACAGGGAGGTTGTCAATCTCTCCGACCTTGTAGTTTGCAAAGGATCAAAACACAAGCGGGAAAAGTAATAGTGATGGCAATGGAAAAGTAAATGAAAGCAGTAAATGATGGAGGTGTAACAATGATGGTGACATCGACCGGAGTCACATGATGTTCACTAGTGATGTCTCTCTCGCAAAAGACGATAAACAACTATGCTTGGGTAAACAAATTACAGTTGGCCAATTGACAGAATTATGAACGCACCGCAATGCTAATTATGCTACTTCATAGTTAGAGGTTGAATAGTAATGGGAAGTACCCCAAGACAAGTAGACCATTTATTCATCAACATCTACTTCTTCATCATCAACCTTGAGATATCCATCCAGAACATCTCGCCAGTATTAAGTTGCGAGCCCCACCAAAAGTGTAAACTCAAAGCAATGGATAACCGCATTAACGAACTATGCGTAAGGTAAACAATCCTTGCAACCATGGTCACGAGCACCGTTGTTTTATCCCTGGTGGCAACAACACATCCCCTAGTCTCATGTTTCTGTCACTCAAGCTAGACATCGAGGGGCATGAACCCACAATCATGCATAACGCTCCCTCTTGGAGTTACAATCTACTACTCGGCCACAGCAATAAATAGCAACGGAGAACATGGATGAATCACTAAGGAATGTAATATAAAAGGATAATCAAATATATAAATCATAACAATCTAAACATAATCTCATAATCCATCGGATCCCAACAAACTGAGCATAGCAATATCAATAGAATTACATAGATGCCTTGATCATGTAGGGTAGCTCACAAGACTAACCATTGAAGCACAAGATTGGAGAGAAGACATCACATAGCTACTGGTCATGGAACCATGGTCCAAGGAGGACTACTCGCGGCAGGTCCGAGAAGCGTCCATGGCGGTGGAGAAGCTCCCGGAGGTCAATCCTCCCTCCGGCAGGGTGCCGGGAAGAGGTCTCCTGAGGCTCCCGATCTCGGAAGCGCTGTGGCGGGGGAACGATGGAAAAATTCATGATTCTGGATCCTGTATAGGGTTTTCCTTGTCAAGGGGTAAATATAGGCGAAAGGAGGGCACTTGAGGAGGTGGGACCCACCCATGCGGCCTCTTGGCGTGGCCAGGCGTTAGGCCGCTCCCACAGGTCGCCTTATCGGCCCCTGGCCCCCCTCTGGCCCATCTTCGGTGATCTGGAAGCTTCCGGTATGCTAATTTTTTATAAATTTTTCTCGGGATTTTCCGGGCTTCGGAAAATTGGGTAAAAGCCCCTACAAAATAGACATCAGAAGACAGAAACAGGCACTGGGTGCACTGAGTTAGTAGGTTAGTCCAAATATGTGTAAAATGATATAAAAGTGTAGCGAAACATATAACAAAGTCACCGGAAAGATCATGGAACAAACAAAAATTATAGATACGTTTGGGACGTATCAGGGCGATACGAATATTTGGGGAACTTCGGGGTGTGGTTACGGGGACCTCGTCAAAACTCGCTGATCTGGTCCATTCTGTCCAGTTTTGCATGATATTACTCACTTATTTTGAGTCCCGGGGCGATCCGAACGTTTTGCGAACTGCGGGGACCGGTTACAAGGACCTCGTCAAAACTCCTAGATTTTGTCCATTCTGGCCATTTTTCCATGCTATTACTCACTGATTTTGGGTCTCAGGGCGATACGAACGTTTGGGTAACTTCGGGGTATGGTTATGAAAACCTCATCAAAACTCGCATTTTGGTTCCATTCTAGCTAGTTTTGTATGCTATTACTCACCGTGTTACGGTCCCGGGGCGATACAAATGTTTGGGGAACTTCGGGTCTGGTTACGTGGACCTCGTCAAAACTCGCAGATTTTATACATTCTCGCCAGTTTAGTATGATATTACTCACTGATTTTGGGTCCCAGGCGATACGAACGTTCCGGGAACTTCGGGGTCTCGTTACAAAAACCACATAAAAACTCAAAGATTTGGTCCATTCTAGCCAATTTTGTATGCTATTACTCACTGATTTTGGGTCACGGGGCAATACAAACATTCGGGGAACTTGAAGCTGCGGTAATGGGGACCTCGTCAAAACTCACAAATTTTATACAATCCAGCCAGTTTTGTATGCTATTACTCACTGATTTTGGGTCCCGGGGCGATATGAATGTTTGGGGAACTATGGGTTGTGGTTACGGGGACCTCATCAAAACTCGCTGATTTGGTCCATTCTGGCCAGTTTTGCATGATATTACGCACTGAATTTGGGTTCTGGGGCGATCGGAAAATTTCGCAAACTCTGGGACCGGTTACGAGTACTCACTAATTTCGGGTCCTGGGGCTATACGGACGTTCGGGGAACTTTGGGGTCCGGTTATGGGAACTTCATCAAAACTCGCAGATTTTGTACATTCACGCCAATTTTGTATGCTATTACTCACTGATTTTGGGCCACGGGGCCATCCGAACATTCTGTGAAATCTAGGGATCTGTTACGGGGGCTTCGTCAAAACTCATAGATTTGGTCCATTCTGGGCATATTTCCATGCTATTACTCTCTGATTTTGGGTCCCACGGCGATACGAACGTTCGGGTAACTTCGGGGTCCGGCTTTGAAAACCTCGTCAAAACTCGCTGATTCGGTCCATTCTAGCCAATTTTGTATGCTATTACTCACTGTGTTTGGGTCGAGGGGCGATATGAATGTTTGGGGAACTTCGGGATCTGGTTACGTCGACCTCGTCAAGACTCGCAAGTTTTATACATACTCGTCAGTTTTATATGCTATTACTCACTGATTTTAGGTCACGGGGCGATCCGAACATTCTGTGAAATCTGGGGCCCGGTTACGGGGACCTCGTCAAAACTCACAGATTTGGTCCATTATGGCCAACTTTATTTGCTATTACTCACTGATTTTGGGTCACGGGGCGATACGAACATACGGGGAACATTGGGCTGCGGTAACGGGGATCTCGTCAAAACTCGCGGATTTTATACATTCTGGCCAGTTTTGTATGCTATTACTCATTGATTTTGGATCCCGGGGCGATACGAATGTTTGGGGAACTTCGGGGTGTGGTTACGGGGACCTAATCAAAACTCGCTGATTTGGTCCATTCTGGCCAGTTTTGCATGATGGTACTCACTGATTTTGGGTCCCGGGGCGATACGAACGGTCGGGGAACTTTAGGAACCGGTTATGGGAACCTCATAAAAACTCGCAGGTTTTGTACATTCTGGCCAGTTTTGTATGCTATTACTCACTGATTTTGGGCCACGGGGCGATCCAAACGTTCTATGAAATCCGGGGACCTGTTACGGGGGCCTCGTCAAAACCCATAGATTTGGTCCATCCTGGCTATTTTTCCATGCTATTACTCACAGATTTTGGGTCCCGGGGCAATACGAACGCTCGGGTAACTTCGGGGTCAGGTTTTGAAAACCTCGTCAAAACTCATAGATTTGGTCCATTCTGGCAAATTTTGTATGCTATTACTCACCGTGTTTGGGTCCCGGGGTCTGGTCACGTCGACCTCGTCAAGACTCATAGGTTTTATACATTCTCGCCAGTTTTGTATGCTACTACTCAATGATTTTGGGTCACGAGGCGATCCGAACGTTCTATGAAATCCGGGGACCGGTTACGGGGACCTTGTCAAAACTCACAGATTTGGTCCATTCTGGCCATTTTTCCAAGCTATTACTCAGTGATTTTGGGTCCCGGGGCGATACGAACATTCGGGAACTTCGGGGTCCGATTACCGAAACCTCGTCAAAACTCGGAGATTTGATCCATTGTGGCTAGTTTTGTATGCTATTACTGAGTGATTTTGGGTCACGGGGCGATATGAACATTCGGGGAACTTCGGGCTCCGGTAACGGGGACCTTGTCAAAACTCACAGATTTTATACATTCCGGCCAGTTTTGTATCTATTACTCACTGATTTCGGGCCATGAGGCGATCCGAACATTCTGTGAAATCTGGGGACTGATTACGGGAACCTCGTCAAAACTCATAGATTTGGTCCATTCTGGCCATTTTTCCATGCTATTACTCACTAATTTTTGGTCCCGGGGCGGGGAACTTCGGGGTCCGGTCAAGAAAACCTCGTCAAAACTCGCTGGTTTGGTCCATTCAGGCCAATTTTGTATGCTATTACTCAGTGATTTTGGGTCCCGGGGCGATACGAATGTTTGTGGAACTTCGGGGTGTGGTTACGGGGACCTCGTCAAAACTCACTGATTTGGTCAATTCTGACCAGTTTTGTATGATAGTACTCACTGATTTTCGGTACCGAGGCGATTTGAACGTTTCGCGAACTTCGGGGACCGGTTACGAGGACCTTGTCAAAACTCGTAGATTAGGTTCATTCTAGTCAGTTTAGTATGATATTACCCACTGATTTTGGGTCCCGGGGCGATACGTACGCACGGGGAACTTCGGGGTACGTTTATAGGAACATCGTCACAACACGCATATTCTATACATTCTGGCCAGTTTTGTATCTATTACTCACTAATTTTGGGCCCGTGAGGCGATCCAAACATTCTACGACATTTGGGACCGATTATGGGGACCTCGTAAAAAATCATAGATTTCGTTGGTCCTAGCCATTTTTCCATGCTATTACTCATTGATTTTTGTCCCGGGTCGTACGAACGTTCGGGAACTTCGGGGTCCGGTTATGAAAACCTCGTCCAAACTTGCATATTTGGTCCATTTTGGCCAGTTTTGTATGCATTCATCGTGTTTGGGTCACGGGGCGTTACGAATGTTTGGGGAACTTTGGGGTCTGGTTACGGGGACCTCGTCAAAACTCGCTGATCTGGTCCATTGTGTCCAGTTTTGCATGATATTACTCACTAATTTTGGGTCCCGGGGCGATCCGAATGTTTCGCGTACTCCGGGGACCGGTTACGAGGACCTCGTCAAAACTCCTAGATTTGGTCCATACTGGCCATTTTTCCATGCTATTGCTCACTGATTTTGGGTCCTAGGGCGATACGAACGTTTCGGTAACTTCGGGGTCCGGTTATGAAAACCTTTTCAAAACTCGTATTTTTGGTCCATTCTCGCCAGTTTTTTATGCTATTACTCACCGTGTTTCGGTCCCGGGGTCTGGTTACGTCAACCTCATGGAGACTCGCACGTTTTATACATTCTCCCTAGTTTTGTATGCTACTAGTCACAGATTTTGGGTCACGGGGCGATCCAAATGTTCTACGAAATCCGGGGACCGGTTACGGGGAGCTCATCAAAACTCACAGATTTGGTCCATTCTTGCCTCTTCTACAAGCTATTACTCACTATTACTCACTAATTATGAGTCCCGAGCGATATGAATGTTTGGGAAACTTTGTGGTGTGGTTACGGGGACCTCGTAAAAACTCACTGATTTGGTCCACTCTGACCAATTTTGTATGGTAGTACTCACTGATTTTCGATACCGAGGCGATTTGAATGTTTCGCAAACTTCGGGGACCGGTTACAAGGACCTCGTCAAAACTCCTAGATTAGACCCATTCTAGTCAGTTTAGTATGATATTACTCACTGATTTTGGGTCTCGGGGCGATACGAATGCACGTGGAACTTCGGGGTCCGGTTACGGGAACATCTTCAAAACTCGTAGATTTTATACATTCTGGCCAGATTTGTATGCTTATTACTCACTGATTTTGGGCCACGGGGTGATCCGAACATTCTGTGAAATGTGGGACCGATTACGGGGACCTCGTAAAAAATCAAAGATTTGGTCCATTCTAGCCATTTTTCCATGCTATTACTCACTAATTTTTGTTCCTGGGTCGATACGAACGTTCGAGAACTTTCGGGTCCGGTTATGAAAACCTCGTCAAAACTCACAGATTTGGTCCATTATGACCAGTTTTGTATGTAGTCATCGTGTTTGGGTCCCAGGGCGATACGAATGATTGGGGAACTTCGGGTTGTGATTACGGGGACCTCGTCAAAACTCACAAATTTTATACATTCTCGCCAGTTTTGTATGCTATTACTCACTGATTTTGGGTCCCCGGGCGATACAAATGTTTGGGGAACTTCAGGGTGTGATTACGGGGACCTCGTCAAAAGTCGCTGATCTCGTCAATTATGTCCAGTTTTGCATGATATTACCCACTGATTCTGGGTCCCGGGGCGATCCGAACATTTCGCGAACTCCGGGGACCGGTTACGAGGACCTCGTCAAAACTCCTAGATCTGGTCCATTCTGGCCTTCTTTCCATGATATAACTCACTGATTTTGGGCCCCAGGGCGATACGAATGTTTGGGTAACTTTGGGGTCCGGTTATGAAAACCTCGTCAAAACTCGCATTTTTGGTCCATTCCAGGCAATGCAATTTTGTATGCTCATAATCACTGATTTTGGGTCCCACGGCGATACGAATGTTTGGGGAACTTTGGGGTGTGGTTATGGGGACCTCATCAAAACTCACTGATTTGGTCCATTCTGGCCAGTTTTGTATGATAGTACTCATTGATTTTCGGTACCGGGGTGATCCGAACGTTTCACAAAGGTGGGGGGCCTGTTACGAGGACCTCGTCAAAACTCATAGATTTGGTCCATTCTGGCCATTTTCCATGCAATTACTCACTGGTTTTGGGTCCTGGGGCGATTTGAACGTTCGGGGAATTACGGGGTCCGGTTATGAAAACCTCGTCAAAACTCGCAGATTTGGTCCATTCTGGTGAGTTTAGTATGATATTACTCATTGATTTTGGGTCCTAGGGCGATATGAACACACGACAAACTTCGGGGTCCGGTTATGGGAACCTTGTCATAACTCAATTATTTGGTCCATTCTGGCCATTTTTTCATGCTATTACTACTGATTTTTGGTCCCCGGGAGATACGATTGTTCGGGCAACTTCGGAGTTTATGGAAACCTCATCAAAAGTCGCATATTTGGTCCATTCCGCCCAAATTTGTATGCTATTACTCACTGATTTTGGGTTCCGGGGCTATACGAATGTTTAGGGAACTTCGGGGTGTGGTTACGGGGACCTTGGCAAAACTCGTTGATTTGGTCCATTCTGGCCGATTTTGTATGATATTACTCACAAATTTTTTGAAGTACCAGAAGTATACGAAGTAAACAGATTGCTACAGACTGGTCTACTGTTAACATATTCTGTTTTTGTTGAGTTGGTTGCTTGTTTTGATGAAACTATGGATAGTATCGCAGGGTACTAGCCATGGAAAAGTGAAAATACAGCAACCCAACACCAACATAAGTAGAATTTAAGTTTGCTACAGTACCTAAGGAAGTGGTGATTTGCTTTCTTATACTAATGATATCACGAGTTTCTGTTTAAGTTTTGTGTTGTGAAGTTTTCAAGTTCTGGGTGAAGTTCTTATGGACAAAGAGATAAAGAGTGGCAAGATCTCAAGCTTGGGAATGCCCAAGGCACCCCAAGTTGATTAAAGGATGCCGAAAAAGCCTAAGCTTGGG
Organism: Hordeum vulgare subsp. vulgare; assembly: GCF_904849725.1. NCBI lineage: Eukaryota > Viridiplantae > Streptophyta > Magnoliopsida > Poales > Poaceae > Hordeum > Hordeum vulgare. The sequence goes on from NC_058521.1 coordinate 569,865,763, forward strand.
GATGCCCCGGGAAGGCATCCCCTCTTTCGTCTTCAATCCATCGGTAAGATAGCTATATTTTTATTCACCACATTATATGTGTTTTGATTGGAGCGTCTTGTATCGTAGGAGTCTTTTATTTTTGTTGTGTCACAATCTTCCTTGCTGCACACCTAGAGAGAGAGACATGCACTCACTGTGATTTTGTCAAGCTTCACTTATATCCTTTGACTTAGGCAATTCATCTCACATGTGTTTCACTTATATCTTTAGAGCTAGTTGATTTTGCTCTGTGTGCTTCACTTTTATCTTTTGGAGCAATGCAGTGCGTGGCGTGGTAGTTGATCTATGCTATGAAAGTAGTCTCAAAAGGGGTAGTTATCCAAAGGGATACGAAAACTTCCATCTTCATGTGCATTGAGTAGAAAGAGAAGCTTGATTCCTCTCAATTAGTTTTGAGATGTGGTTGTGGTAATATTTAAGTTATGTTAGTATGGTGTTGTGAATTTAGAGATACTTGTGTTGAAGTTAGTGATTCCGGTAGCATGCACGTATGGTGAACCGCTATGTGATGAAGTTTGAGCATGATTAGTTTATTGATTGTCATCCTTTGTGTAGCGGTCGGGATCGTGCGGTGGTTTATACCTACCAACCCTTCCCCTCGGAGTATGCGTTGAATGCTTTGTTTCGATTACTAATAAAACTTTTGCAACAAGTATATGAGTTCTTCATGACTAATGTTGAGTCCATGGTTTAGATGCACTTTCACCTTCCACCATCACTATATTCTTTAGTACCGTGCTACTTTCGCCGGTGCATAAACCTACCATATAGCCTCCCTCAAAATAGCCACCATACCTACCTACTTTGGCATTTTCAAAGCCATTCCGAGATATATTGCCATGCAACTACCACCATGACATGTGCCACCACTTCTACATTGCCATTGCATGATCATAAGATAGCTAGCATGATGTTTCCATTGATGTCTATGCCATGCTAGATCATTGTCACGGTACACTACCGAAGGCATTCCATATAGAGTCATCATTGCTCTAAGTTTTGAGTTGTAAGTGTGATGATCATCATTGATGGAGCATTGTCCCATGTGAGGAAATAAAAGCGGCCAGCGAAGCCCATTTACAAAAAGAGGCCAAAGATGGCCACGAAAAAAATAATAATAAAAAAAGAGGCCAAAGAGCCCACCAAAAAATGAGAGAAAAAGAGAGAAGGGACAATGCTACTATCTCCTTTCCACACTTGTGCTTCATATTAAGCACCATGATCTTCATGATTGAGAGTCTATCGTTTTGTCACCACCATATAGCCAGTGGGAAATTTTCATTATGTAACTTGACTTGTATATTCCAATGATGGGCTTCCTCAAAATTGCCTTAGGTCTTCGTGAGCAAGCAAGTTGGATGCACACCCACTAGTTTTCTTTAAGAGCTTTCACATACTCCTAGCTCTGGTGCATCATTTGTATGGCAATCCCTACTCATTCACATTGATATATATTGATGAGCATCTCCATATCTCATTGATATGCCTAGTCAATGTGACCATCTTCTCCTTGTTTGCCTTGCAACCTCCACCACACTCCATTCTACTTATAGTGCTAAAACCATGGCTCACGCTCATGTATTGCGTGAGAGTTGAACAAGTTTGAGAAAGTAAAGGTGTGAAAACAATTACTTCGCCAGTACCGAGGTTGTGCATGATTTAAATTCGTTGCGCAAGGATGATAGAGCATAGCCAGACTATATGATTTTGTAGGGATAACTTTCTTTTTGGCCTTGTTATTTTGAAAGTTCATGATTACCTTGCTAGTTTGCTTGAAGTATTATTGTCTCCACGTCAATAGCAAACTATTGTTTTGAATCTAACGAATCTGAACATTCATGTCACATAAGAGGAGTTACAAAGGACATCTATGGTAGGTAGCATGAAAGCATCAAAAATTCATTCTTTATCACTTCCCTACTCGAGGACGAGCATGAGTTAAGCTTGGGGATGCTTGATACGTCTCCAACGTATCTATAATTTTTGATGGTTCCATGCTATTATCTTGTCAACTTTGGTTGTTTTATATGCATGAATATGCTATTTTATATCTTTTTTGGGACTAACCTATTAACTCAGTGCCAAGTGCCAGTTTCTGTTTTTTCCGTGTTTTTGACCCTTTTTCAGATGGAGTCCAAATGGAATGAAACTTCACAATGCTTTTTTTGGACCAAAAGAGACCCCCGAAGCTTTGGAAGAAGGCCAGAAGAGCACGAGGGAGTCACAAGCCCTGAGGCCGCCACCACCCCCTTAGGTGGCGCCTACCAGGCTTGTGGCCTCCTCGTTGGCCCAACTGACGCAATTCCACCGCCATAAATTCCTATAAATTCAGAAACCCCCAGAAAGAAACCTAGATCGAGAGTTCCGCCGCCGCAAGCCTCTGTAGCCACCAAAAACCAATCTGGAGCCCGTTCCGGCACCCTGCCGGAGGGGGAATCCATCTCCGGTGGCCATCTTCATCATCCCGCCGATCTCCATGACGAGGAGGGAGTAGTTCTCCCTCGGGGCTGAGGGTATGTACCAGTAGCTATGTGTTTGATCTCTCTCTCTCTCGTGTTCTAGAGATGTCTTGATCTCGATGTACCATGGGCTTTGCTACTATAGTTGGATCTTATGATGTTCTTCCCCCTCTCCCTCTTGTAATGAATTGAGTTTCCCCTTTGGAGTTATCTTATCGGATTGAGTCTTTGAGAACACTTGATGTATGTCTTGCACGTGTCTATCTGCTGTGATCAACTTGCGGGGTTGTGACATTGGGAACCTATGCATATGGGTTGGCACACGTTTGATTCATGTGAGTACTCGATGTATGTTTTGGTGATCAACTTGTGGGTTCGTGACATTGGGAACCTATGCATAGGGGTTGGCACACGTTTTGAATCCCTGGTAGAAACTTTGGGGCACTCTTTGAAGTTCTGTGTGTTGGTTGAATAGATGATTCTGAGATTATGTGATGCATATCGTATAATCATGCCCACGGATACTTGAGGTGACAATGGAGTATCTAGGTGACATTAGGGTCTTGGTTGATATGTATCTTAAGGTGTTATTCTAGTACGAACTCTATGATGGATCGAACTGAAAGAATAGCTTCGTGTTATTTTACTACAGACTCTTGAATAGATCGATCAGAAAGAATAACTTTGTGGTGGTTTCGTACCCGAAAATAATCTCTTCGTTTGTTCCCCGCTATTAGTGACTTTGGAGTGACTCTTTGTTACATGTTGAGGGCTAGTTTTATGATCCAATTATGTTATCATTGTTGAGAGAACTTCACTAGTGAAAGTATGAACCCTAGGCCTTGTTTCCACGCATTGCAATACCGTTCGTGCTCACTTTTACCATTTGTTACCTTGCTGTTTTTGTAATTTCAGATTACAAAAACCTATATCTACCATCCATATTGCACTTGTATCACCATCTCTTCGCCGAACTAGTGCACCTATACAACTTACCATTGTATTAGGTGTGTTGGGGACACAAGAGACTCTTTGTTATTTGGTTGCAGGGTTGCTTGAGAGAGACCATCTTCATCCTACGCCTCCCGTGGATTGATAAACCTTAGGTCTCCCACTTGAGGGAAAATTGCTACTGTCCTACAACCCTCTGCACTTGGATGCCCAACAACGTCTACAAGGAGAAGGTTGCGTAGTAGACATCATTGGTCCATTCTGGCCATTTTTCATGCTATTACTCACTGATTTTGGGTCCTAGGGCGATATGAACGTTTGGGTAACTTCGGGGTCCGGTTATGAAAACCTCGTCAAAACTCGCATTTTTGGTCCATTCCAGCCAGTTCTTTATGCTATTACTTACCGTGTTTCGGTCCCGGGGCGATATGAATGTTTGGGGAACTTCGGGGTCTGGTTACGTGGGCCACGTCAAAACTCGCAGATTTTGTACATTCTCGCCAGTTTTGTATGCTATTACTCACTGATTTTGGGTCACGGGCGATCCAAACGTTTTGCAAAATCTGGGAACCACTTACGGTGACATCGTCAAAACTCACAAGTTTGGTCCATTCTGGCCAGTTTAGTATGATAATACTCACTGATTTTGGGTCCCGGGCGATACGAACGTTCGGGCAACTTTGGGGTCCGGTTACCAAAACCTCGTCAAAAGTCACAGATTTGGTCCTTTCTGGCCAATTTTGTATGCTATTACTCATTGATTTTCGGTCACAGGGTGATACAAACATTCCGGTTAATTCGGGCTGCGGTAACGGGGACCTCGTCAAAACTCGTAGATTTTATACATTCCGACCAGTTTTGTAAGTTATTACTCACTGATTTTGGGTCCCGGGGCGCTACGAATATTTGGGGAACTTCGGGGTGTGGTTACGAGGATCTCATCAAAATTCGTTGATTTGGTCCATTCTGGCCAGTTTTGTATGATACTACTCACTGGTTTCGGTACCGGGGCGATCCGAACGTTTCGCAAACTTCGGGGACCGGTTATGAGAACCTCGTCAAAACTCGTAGATTAGATCCATTCTGGTCAGTTTAGTACGATATTACTCACTGATTTTGGGTCCCGGGGGGATCCGAACGCACGGGGAACTTTGGGGTCCAGTTACGGGAACATCTTCACAACTCGGAGATTTTATACATTTTGGCCTGTTTTGTATGCTATTACTCACTTATTTTGGGCCACGGGGCAATGCGAACATTGTGCGAAATCTAGGACCGATTACGGGGACCTCGTCGAAACTCATAGATTTGGTCCATTCTAGCCATTTTTCCATGCTATTACTCACCGATTTTGGGTCTCGGGGCGATACGAACATTCGGGGAACTTCGGGGTCCGGTTATGAAAACCTCGTCAAAACTCGCAGATTTGGTCCATTCTGGCCAATTTTGTATGCTCTCATCGTGTTTGGGTCCCGGGTCGATACTATTGTTTGGGGAATTTCGGGGTCTGGTTACGGGTAACTTGTCAAAACTCGTAGATTTTATACATTCTGACCAGTTTTGTATGCTATTACTCACTGATTTTGGGTCCCCGGGTGATACGAATGTTTGGGGAACTTCGGGGTGTGGTTACGGGGTTTGGTCCATTTTGTCCAGTTTTGCATGATATTACTCAATGATTTTGGGTCCCGGGGCGATTCGAACATTTTGCGAACTCCACGGACCGGTTACGAGGACCTCGTCAAAACTACTAGATTTTGTACATTCTCGCCAGTTTTGTATGCTATTACTCACTGATTTCGGGACATGGGCGATCCGAACGTTTCGCGAAATCTGGGGACCAGTTATGGTGACATTATCAAAACTCACAGATTTGGTCCATTCTGGCCAGTTTAGTATGATATTACTCACTGATTTTGGGTGCTGGGCGATACGAACATTCGGGCAACTTTGGGGTCCGGTTATCGAAACCTAGTCAAACCGCACAGATTTGCTCCATGTTGGCCAATTTTGTATGTTATTACCCACTAATTTTCGGTCACGGGGCGATACGAACATTCAGGGAACTTCGGGCTGCGGTAACGGGGACCTCGTCAAAACTCGCAGATTTTATACATTCCGGCCAGTTTTGTAAGCTATTACTCACTGATGTTGGGTCCCGGGGCGATACGAAGGTTTGGGGAACTTTGGGTTGTGGTTATGGGGACCTCATCAAAACTCGTTGATTTGGTCTATTCTTGCCAGTTTTGTATGATACTCGCTGCTTTTTGGTACCAGGATGATCCGAACGTTTCGCAATCTTCGGGGACCGGTTACGATGACCTCGTCAAAACTCGTAGATTAGGTCCATTCTGGTCAATTTAGTATGATATTACTCACTGATTTTGGGTCCCCGGGCGATACGAATGCACGGGGAACTTTGGGGTCCGGTTAGGGGAACATCGTCACAGCTCGCAGATTTTATACATTCTCGTCAGTTTTGTATGCTATTACTCACTGATTTTGGGTCCCGGGGCGATACAAATGTTTGGGGAACTTCAGGGTGTGGTTACGGCGACCTCGTCAAAACTCGCTCATCTGGTCCATTTTGTCCAGTTTTGCATGATATTACTCACTGATTTTTGGTCCCGGGGCGATCCGTACGTTTCGCAAACTCCGGGGACCGGTTACGAGGACCTCGTCAAAACCCCTAGTTTTGGTCCATTCTGGCCATTTTTCCATGCTATTGCTCACTGATTTTGGGTCCGAGGGCGATACGAACGTTTGGGTAACTTCGAGGTCCGGTTATGAAAACCTCCCAATTTTGGTCCATTCCGGCCAGTTTTTATGCTATTACTCACCGTGTTTCGGTCCCGGGGCGATACAAATGTTTGGGGAACTTCGGGGTCTGGTTACGTGGGCCACGTCAAAACTCGCAGATTTTATACATTCTCACCAGTTTTCTATGCTATTACTCACTGATTTTTGGTCACGGGCGATCCGAACATTCTGCGAAATCTGCGGACCGGTTACGGTGACATCGTCAAAAATCACAGATTTGGTCCATTCTGGCCAGTTTAGTATGATATTACTCACTGATTTTGGGTCCCGAGCGATACGAACGTTCGGGCAACTTTGGGGTCCGGTTACCGAAACCTCATCAAAACTCACAAATTTAGTCCATTCTGGCCAATTATGTATGCTATTACCCACTAATTTTCGGTCACGGGGCGATACGAACATTCGGGGAACTTCGGACTGCGGTAACGGGGACCTCGTCAAAACTCGCAGTTTTTATACAATCCGGCCAGTTTTGTAAGCTATTACTCACTGATTTTGGGTCCTGGGGCGATACGAATGTTTGGGGAACTTCGGGGTGTGGTTACGGGGACCTCAGCAAAACTCGCGGATTTGGTCCATTCTGTCCAGTTTTGTATGATATTACTAACTGCTTTTCGGTACCGGGGCGATCCGAATGTTTCGCAAACTTCGGGGACCGGTTACGATTACCTTGTCAAAACTCGTAGATTAGGTCCATTCTAGTCTGTTTAGTATGATATTACTCACTGATTTGGGGTCCCGGGGCGATACGAACGCACGGGAAACTTCGGGGTCCGGTTACGGGAGCATCGTCACAACTTGCAGATTTTATACATTCTGGCCAGTTTTGTATGCTATTACTCACTGATTTTGGGCCACGTGGTGATCCGGACATTCTGCGAAATCTGGGATTTGGTCCATTCTAGCCATTTTTCATGCTATTACTCATTGATTTTGTGTCCCGGGGCGATACAAACGTTCGTGGAACTTCGGGGTCCGGTTATGGAAACCTCGCCAAAACTCGCTGATTTGGTCCATTCTCGCCAGTTTTCTATGCACTCATCGTGTTTGGGTCCCGGGTCGATACGAATGTTTGGGGAACTTCGGAGTCTGCTTACGACGGCCACGTCAAAACACGCTGATCTGCTATTACTCACTGATTTTGGGTCTCGGGGTGATACGAATGTTTGGGGAACTTCGGGGTGTGGTTAGGGGGACCTCGTCAAAACTCGCTAATCTGGTCCATTTTGTCCAGTTTTGCATGATATTGCTCACTGATTTTGGGTCCCGGGGCGATTCGAACGTTTCGCGAATCCAGGGACGTCAAAACTCCTAGATTTGGTCCATTCTGGCCATTTTTCCATGCTATTGCTCACTCATTTTGGGTTCGAGGGCGATACGAACGTTTGGGTAACTTCGGGGTCCGGTTATGAAAACCTCGTCAAAACTCGCATTTTTGGTCCATCCCGGCCAGTTTTTTATGCTATTACTCACCGTGTTTCGGTCCCGGGGTGATACGAATGTTTGGGGAACTTTGGGGTCTGGTTACGTGGGCCACGTCAAAACTCATAGATTTTGTACATTCTCGCCAGTTTTGTATGCTATTACTCACTGATTTTGCGTCACGGGCGATCCGAACGTTCTGCGAAATCTGGGAACCAGTTACGGTGACATCATCAAAACTCACAGCTTTGGTCCATTCTGGCGAGTTTAGTATGATATTACTCACTGATTTTGGGTCCCGGGCGATACGAACATTTGGCCAACTTTGGGGTCCGGTTACCGAAACCTCGTCAAAATCACAAATTTGCACTATTCTGGCCAATTTTGTATGCTATTACTCACTGATTTTTGGTCACGGGGCGAGACGAACATTCGGGGAACTTCGGGCTGCGGTAACGGGGACCTCGTCAGAACTCGCAGATTTTATACATTCCGGCTAGTTTTGTAAGCTATTACTCACTGATTTTGGGTCCCGGGGCGCTACGATTGTTTGGGGAACTTCGGGGTGTGGTTACGGGGACCTTATCAAAACTCGTTGATTTGGTCCATTCTGGCTAGTTTTGTATGATATTACTCACTGCTTTTCGGTATCGGCGTGATACAAACGTTTCGCAAACTTCGGGGACCGGTTACGATGACCTCGTCAAAACTCATAGATTAGGTCCATTCTCATGAGTTTAGTATGATATTACTCACTGATTTTGGGTCCCGGGGCGATACGAACGCACGGGGAACTTCGGGGTCCGGTTAGGGGAACATCATCACAACTCGCAGATTTTATACATTGTGGCTAGTTTTGTATGCTTTTACTCACTGATTTGGATCCCGGAGCGATAGGAATGTCTGGGGAACTTCGGGGTGTGGTTATGGGGACCTCGTCAAAACTCGCTGATCTGGTCCATTTTGTCCATTTTTAAATGATATTACTCACTGATTTTGGGTCCCGGGGCGATCCGAATGTTTTGCGAACTCCGGGAACCGGTTACGATGACCTCGTGAAAACTCCTAGATTTGGTCCATTCTGGCCATTTTCCCATGCTATTACTCACTGATTTTGGCTGCAAGGGCGATACGAACGTTTGTGTAACTTTGGGGTCCGGTTATGAAAAGCTCGTCAAAACTCGCATTTTTGGTCCATTCCAGCCAGTTTTTTATGCTATTACTCACTGCGTTTCGGTCCCGCGGCGCTACGAATGTTTGGTGAACTTCGGGGTCTGGTTTCGTGGGCCACGTCCAAACTTGCAAATTTTGTACATTCTCGCCAGTTTTGTATGCTATTACTCATTGATTTTGGGTCACGGGCGATCCGAACGTTCTGCGAAATTTGGGGGACCGGTTACGGTGACATCGTCAAAACTCACATATTTGGTCCATTCTAGCTAGTTTAGTATGATATTACTCATTGATTTTGGGTTCCGGGCGATACGAACGTTCAGGCAACTTTGGGGTCCGGTTACCGAAACCTCGTCAAAACTCATAGATTTAGTCCATGCTGGCCAATTTTGTATGCTTTTACCCACCGATTTTTGGTCACGGGGCGATACAAACATTCGGGGAACTTCGCGCTGCGGTAAGCTATTACTCCCTGATTTTGGGCCCCGGGGCGATAGGAATGTTTGGGGAACTTTGGGGTGTGGTTACGGGGACCTCATCAAAACTCATTGATTTGGTCCATTCTGGCCAGTTTTGTATGATATTACTCACTGCTTTTTATTACTGGGGCGATCTGAATGTTTCGCAAACTTCAGGGACCGATTACGATGACCTCGTCAAAACTCGTAGATTAGGTCCATTCTGGCCAGTTTTGTATGCTATTACTCACTAATTATGGGCCACGGGTTGATCCGAACATTCTGTGAAATCTGGGACCGATTACTGGGACCTCGTCAAAATTCATAGATATGGTCCATTCTAGCCATTTTCCATGCTATTACTCACTGATTTTGGGTCCCGGGGCGATACGAAAATTCAGGGAACTTCGGGGTAGGTTATGAAAACCTCGTCAAAACTCGCAGATTTGGTCCATTCTGGCCAGTTTTGTATGTACTCATCGTGTTTAGTTCCCGAGCCGATCCGAACGTTTCACGAACTCCAGGGACCGGTTACGAGGAACTCGTCAAAACTCCTAGATTTGGTCAATTCTAGCCATTTTTCCACTGGTTTTGGGTCCGAGGGCGATACGAACGTTTGGGTAACTTCGGTGTCGGGTTATGAAAACCTCGTCAAAACTTGCATTTTTGGTCCATTCTGGCCAGTTTTTTATGCTATTACTCACTGATTTTGAGTGCCGGAGCGATACGAATGTTTGGGGAACTTCGGGGTGTGGTTACGGGGACCTCGTCAAACTCGTTGATTTGATCCATTCTGGCCAGTTTTGTATGATATTACTCAATGGTTTTCGGTACTCGGGCGATCCGAACGTTTCGCAAACTTCGGGGACTGGTTACGAGGACCTCGTCAAAACTCCCGGGTCAGTTTTGTATGCAGTCATCGTGTTTGGCTCCCGGGTCGATACGAATGTTTGGGGAACTTCGGGGTCTGGTTACGGGGACCTCGTCGAAACTCGTAGATTTTATACATTCTGGCCAGTTTTGTATGCTATTACTCATTGATTTTGGGTCCCGGGGCGATACGAATGTTTGGGGAACTTTGGGGTGTGGTTATGAGGACCTCGTCAAAACTCGCTGATGTGCTCCAGTCTTTCCAGTTTTGCATGATATTACTCACTGATTTTGGGTCCCAGAGCGATCCGAATGTTTCACGAACTCCGGGGACCGGTTACGAGGAACTCATCAAAACTCCTAGATTTGGTCCATTCTGGCCATTTTTTTCATGCTATTACTCAATGATGTTGGGTCCCAGGACGATACGAATGTTTGGGTAACTTTGGATACCGGTTATGAAAACCTCGTCAAAACTTACATTTTTCGTCCATTCTAGCCAGTTTTTATGCTATTACTCATCGTGTTTCGGTCCCGGGGCGATACGAATGTTTGGGGAACTTCGGGGTCTGGTTACGTGGGCCACTTCCAAACTCGCAGATTTTGTACATTCTCGCCAGTTTTGTATATTAGTACTCACTGATTTTGGGTCACGGGCGATCCGAACGTTCTGTGAAATCTGGGGACTCGTTACGGGGACCTTGTCAAAACTCACAGATTTAGTCCATTCAGGCGAGTTTTGTATGATATTACTGTTGGAAATAAGAAGTTAGTTATTATTATATTTCCTTGTTCATAATAATCGTTTATTATCCTTGCTAGAATTGTATTGATTGGAAACTCAAATACATGTGTGGATACATAGACAACACACTGTCCCTAGTGAGCCTCTAGTTGACTAGTTCGTTGACCAAAGATGGTCAAGGTGTCCTAGCCATAGGCAAGTGTTGTCGCTTGATAACGGGATCACATTATTAGGAGAATCATGTGATGGGTAAGACCCAAATTATATACGTAGCATATTGATCGTGTCATTTTATTATTATTGTTTTCTGCGTGTCAAGTATTTATTCCTTTGACCATGAGATCATATAACTCACTGGCACCGGAGGAATACCTTGTGTGTATCAAACGTCACAACGTAACTGGGTGAGTATAAAGGTGCTCTACAGGTATCTGTGCTACTGCAACAAAAGACCTTCCAACGGCGCGAGAAATAGGCGTGTTACGGCACGAGGAATCCTTCTGCTACGACTATGCCTTAAGGGACTTCCTAGGCAAATATGCAAAGGATTTCCCCCGTGGCCTTGGAGCCTTGCGTTGGTGTTCCCTCGAAGCGAAGGGGTGATGTAGCGCAGCGGTGGTAAGTATTTCCCTCAGTTTGAGAACCAAGGTATCGATCCAGTGAAGGAGTGTCACAAGTGCGTGCACAAACACAAAAAGCTTGCTCCCAACGCTATGAAGGGGTTGTCAATCCCTTATAGATTGTTCGCCAAGTGAGAACTGAAAGCAACAAAGTAACAAAGCAAAGTAAAAGCAAAAATGGAAACGATAGGTGTGAATAGACCCGAGGGTCGTAGTGTTTACTAGTGGTTTCTCTCATGAAAGCAAGTAGACGGTGGGTTAACAAGAGAGAGAGAAGAAGCCATCTAGCTACTAAGTACGGACCCGTAGGTCTGAAGTGAACTACTCACGAGTCATTGGAGGGGGGATGATGATGATGAAGAAGCCCTCCAACTCCAAAGTCCCCTCTGGCAGGGCGTCGGGAAGGGTCTCCAGATGAGATCTCACGGAAACGGAAGCTTGCGACGACGGAAAAGTATTTTCGAGGCTCCCCTGATTTTTTGTTGTATTTTAGGGAATATATAGGCCAAAGATCTAGGTCAGGGGGGCACGAGGGAGGCCACAAGCCCTGCCACCGCTGCCTCCCCTGGTGGCGGAGTGGGGGCTTGTGGGCTCCCACGAGACCTCCTGGCTTGGCCCACACATCCCTTGATCTTCTTCCGTTCGGGAAAAAAATCATTTTGGGGATTTTATTCCGTTTGGACTCCGTTCCAAAATAAGATCTGAAAAGACCCAAAAACACAGAAAAAACAGGAACTGGCACTTGGCACTGAATTAATAAGTTAGTCCAAAAAAGATATAAAAGGTACATCAAACATCCAAAAATGACAAGATAACAACATGAAACCATCAAAAATTACAGATACGTTTGAGACGTATCAAGCATCCCCAAGCTTAAGTCCTGCTCGTCCTCGAGTAGGGAAGTGATAAAGAATGAATTGTTGATGCTTTCATGCTACCTAGCATAGATGTCCTTTGTAACTCCTCTTATGTGACGTGAATGTTCAGATCCATTAGATTCAAAACAATAGTTTGCTATTGACGTGGAAACAATAATAATTCAAGCAAACTAGCAAGGTAATCATGAACTTTCAAAATAACAAGGGCAAAAGAAAGTTATCCCTACAAAAGCATATAGTCTGCCTATGCTCTATCATCATTGCGCAACGAATTTAAATCATGCACAACCCCGGTATTGGCCAAGTAATTTTTTCACACCTTTACTTTATCAAACCTTTTCAACTCTCACGCAATACATGAGCGTGAGCCATGGTTTTAGCACTATAAGTGGTGTGGAGTGTGGTGGAGGTTAAAAGACAAAATAAGGAGAAGATGATCACATTAACTAGGCATATCAGTGAGCTGTGGAGATGCTCATCAATAGATATCAATGTGAATGAGTAGGGATTGCCATACAAATGATGCACTAGAGCAAAGAGTATGTGAAAGCTCTTAAAGAAAACTAGTGGGTGTGCATCAACTTGCTTGCTCACGAAGACCTAAGGCAATTTGAGGGAGCATATCACTGGAATATACAAGCCAAGTTATATAATGAAAATTTCCCACTAGCTATATGGTGGTGAAAAAACGAGAGACTCTCAATCATGAAGATCATGGTGCTTAATATGCACAAGTGTGGAAAGGTGGTAGCATTGTCCCTTCTCTCTTTTTCTCTCATATTTTTTTATATGTATATTTTTTTGGTGGGCTCTTTGGCCTTTTTTTTATTTTTTTATTTTGGTGGGCATCTTTGGCCTCTTTTATTTCCTCACATGGGACAATGCTCCATCAATGATGATCATCACACTTTCAACTCAAAACTTAGAGCAACTATGACTCTATATGGAATGCCTTCGGTAGTGTACCGTGACAATGATCTAGCATGGCATAGACATTAAAGGAAAAATCATGCTAGCTATCTTACGATCATGCAATGGCAATGTAGACGTGGTGGCACATGTCATGGTGGTAGTTGCATGGCAATATATCTCGGAATGACTTTGAAAACGCCATAGTAGGTAGGTATGGTGGCTGTTTTGAGGGAGGCTAATGGTGGGTTTTGTGCACCGGCGAAAGTTGCACGGCACTAAGAAGATAGTGATGGTGGAAGGTGAAAGTGCATCTAAACCATGAACTCAACATTAGTCATGAAGAACTCATATACATGTTGCAAAAGTTTTATTAGTAATCGAAACAAAGCATTCAACGCATACTCCTAGGGAAGGGTTGGTAGGTATAAACCATCGCCAGTTCCCGACCGCCACACTAAGGATGACAATCAATAGACTAATCATGCTCAGATTTCATCACATAGCGGTTCACCATACGTGCATGCTACGGGAATCACTAACTTCAACACAAGTATTTCTAGATCCACAACACCTTACTATCATAACTTCAATATTACCAAAACCAAAACTCAAAACTAATTGAGATGAACCAAACTTCTTTAACTATTCAATGCACATGAAGGTGGAAGTTTTTGTATCCCTTTGGATAACTACCCCTTTTGAGACTACTTTCAAAGCATAGATAAACAACCAAGCCACGCACCGCTGTGTTCTAAAATATATAAGTGAAGCACATAGAGCAAAAGTATCTAGCTCAAAAGATATAAGTGAAGCACATGTGAGCTGAATTGTCTACCAAAATATATAAGCGAAGCTCGACAAAATCATGGTGAGTGCATGTCTATATCTAGGTGTGCAACAAGGATGATTGTGACACAACAAAAATAAAACGCTCCTACGATACAAGACGCTCCAAGCAAAAACACATAACATGTGGTGAATAAAAATATAGCCCCAAGTAACGTTACCGGTGGATTAAAGACGAGAGAGGGGATGCCTTCCCGGGGCATCCCTAAGCTTAGGCTTTTACGACATCCTTGAATCTCTTGGGGTGCCTTGGGCATCCCCAAGCTTGAGCTCTTGCCACTCTTTATCTCTTTGTCCATAAGAATATCACCCAAAACTTGAAAACTTCACAACACGAAACTTAAACAGAAACTCGTGATAACATTAGTATGAGAAAGCAAACCACCACTTCCTTAGGTACTGTAGCAAACTTAAATTCTACTTATGCTGATGTTGGGTTACTGTATTTTCAATCTTCCATGGCTAATACCCCCCGATACTATCCATAGTTTCATCAAAATAAGCAACCAACACAACAAAAAACAGAATTTGTTAACAGCAGACCAGTCTGTAGCAATCTGTATATTTCGTATACTTCCGGTACTTCAAAAATTCTGAAAAATTACGATAGTCTGAAGAAGTTGCGTAGAAATCAGAAGCAAGTAGAATCAGCTCAAAATATCTTACACAAAAACAATGAAAATTCTTTCGTGAGCAGAAAGTTTCTATCTTTTCCAACATGACCAAACAATCATCCCCAAGACTAATCATAACGGTTTTGCTTGGCACAAACGCAAAACGAAACACAAAAAACACAATCATAACAGAATTATGAAAGTGTGAAAAACACAAAACAGAAAGAAAAAGGATAGATTCGTTGGGTTGCCTCCCAACAAGCGCTTTTGTTTAACGCCCTTAGCTAGGCAAAAGGTGATGGAATCACGTATAGTCATCTTTGGTGCTCAAACCATAAGTAGTGTGATCATTTATCATCTTAAGATCTTCATCTTTATTGAATGACTCACCACTAACTTTAGGAACAAAAACAGACTTGACGGTCTTTTTGAGAGTGAGATTTGGAGTATTCTGCACAACGGCAAAAGCGGAACCCAAGTTGGTTATGACATCTTCCAGTTTGCCAATTTTAGAAGAATCATTAACTATAAGTTCCTTCTCCCTTAAATTTTTCCAAAAAATTCATACTTTGGATCCGTACTGAGTAATTTGATTGTGGATCTTTCTATCCAAACCCTCAATAAGTTCAACCGTGGTAATTTTGTTTTCAATAGCGTCAAGCCTTTGCATCACGTGTTCCAAGGTCAAGGTAGTTCCATTAACCATGAGCGGGGGTGAGCCTACCAAATTCATGATAGCTCCATAGGAGTCAACAATATGGCTCCCCAGAAAAATCCTGCCTATAATGGTATCAAGGATATACCTATTCCAAGGAGAAATCCCAACATAGAAACTGCGAAGGAGGACGGTAGTGGATTGCTTACGAGTAGATCTACTTTGAGCATTGCAAATCCTGTACCAAGCGTCCTTTAAATTTTTTTCCTCATTCTGCCTGAAATTGAGAACTTCATTCTCAGGGGTATTGTTTAGAGTGGTGGGTCTAGCCATTGATGGACTATCTCACACACAAACGAGCAGGAAGAGAGAGTGAAACGGGCAAAAGAAAACGACAAAGGAGAAAGGCAAATGAAAACGGCAAATGTGAAGTGGGGGAGAGGAAAACGAGAGGCAACTGGCAAACAAGTAAATGCAAGAGATGAGTTTGTGAGACCTACTTGGATAGATCTCTCCTTCCCCGGCAACGGCGCCAAAAATACTTCTGCTACTGCAACAAAAGACCTTCCAACGGCGCCAGAAATAGGCATGTTACGGCACCAAGAATCCTTCTGCTACGGCTACGCCTTAAGGGACTTCCTAGGCAAATATGCAAAGGATTTCCCCCGTGGCCTTGGAGCCTTGCGTTGGTGTTCCCTCGAAGTGGAAAGGGTGATGTAGCGCAGCGGTGGTAAGTATTTCCCTCAATTTGAGAACCAAGGTATCGATCCAGTGAAGGAGTATCACAAGTTCCTGCACAAACACAAAAAGCTTGCTCCCAACGCTATGAAGGGGTTGTCAATACCTTATAGATTGTTCACCAAGTGAGAACTGAAAGCAACAAAGTAACAAAAAAAAAGTAAAAGCAAAAGTGGAAATGATAGGTGTGAATAGACCCGATGGCCGTAGTGTTTACTAGTGGTTTCTCTCATGAAAGCAAGTAGACGGTGGGTGAACAAATTACTGTCGAGCAATTGATAGAACCGCGCAAATTCGTGACGTCATCTATGGCAATGATTATATCTATAGGCATCACGTCCAAAACAAGTAGACCGATACTTTCTGCATCTACTACTATTACTCCACACGTCGACCGCTATCCAGCATGCATCTAGTGTATTAAGTCCGAAAGAACAGAGTAACGCCTTAAGCAAGATGACATGATGTAGATGGACAATCTCATGTCTACGACAGAGCCCACCTTGTTACCCTTGATGGCAACTACACGATGTGTGCCTTGCTGCCCCTACTGTCACTGGGAAAGGTCATCACACGGTAAGAACCCAAAACCAAGCACTTCTCCCATTGCAAGAATCATAGATCTAGTTGGCCAAACAAAACCCAAGACTCGGAGAGACTTACAAGGATATCAAATCATGCATATAAGAAATCAGCAAAGACTCAAATAAATATCATAGATAATCTGATCACAAATCCACAATTCATTGGATCTCGACAAACACACCGCCAAAGAGGATTACATCGGATAGATCTCCATGAAGATCATGGAGAACTTTGTATTGAAGATCCAAGAGAGAGAAGAAGCAATCTAGCTACTAACTACGGACCCGTAGGTCTGAAGTGAACTACTCACGAGTCATTGGAGGGCTGATGATGATGATGAAGAAGCCCTCCAACTCCAAAGTCCCCTCCGGCAGGGCACCGGGAAGGGTCTCCAGATGAGATCTCGCGGAAACGGAAGCTTGCGGCGGCAGAAAAGTATTTTCGTGGATCCCTTGATTTTCTTCTTCTATATTTTAGGGAATATAGGCGAAGGATCTAGGTCAGGGGGGTACGAGGGAGGCCACAAGCCTGCCCACCCCCGCCCCCTGGTGGCAGATGGGGGGCTTGTGGGCTCCCTGTAGCCCTCCTGGCTTGGCCCACAAGCCCCCTGATATTCTTCCCTTTGGGAAAAAATTAATTTGGGGATTTTATTCTGTTTGGACTCCGTTCCCAAATCAGATCTGAAAAGAGCAAAAAACACAGAAGAAACAGGAACTGGCACTTGGCACGAATTAATAAGTTAGTCCCAAAAAAGATATAAAAGGTACATAAAACATCCAAAGATGACAAGATAATATCATGAAACCATAAAAAATTATAGATACGTTTGAGACGTATCAATCTCAAAGGTGTCAGTTGAGTTAGTATGTGTCAAGACTGGGATTTGTCACTCCGTGTGACGGAGAGGTATCTCGGGGCCCACTCGGTAATACAACATCACACACAAGCCTTGCAAGCAATGTGACTAAGTGTAAGTCACGGGATCTTGTATTATGGAACAAGTAAAGAGACTTGCCGGAAATGAGATTGAAATAGGTATGCGGATACCAACGATCAAATCTCGGGAAAGTAACATACCGAAGGACAAAGGGAATGACATACGGGATTATATGAATCCTTGACACTGAGGTTCAACCGATAAGATCTTCAGAGAATATGTAGGATCCAATATGGTCATCCAGGTCCCGCTTTTGGATATTGACCGAGGAGTGCCTCGGGACATGTCTACATAGTTCTCGAACCCACACGGTCTACACATTAAGGTTCGATGATGTTTTTAGTATACTTGAGTTATATGTGTGGTTACCGAATGTTGTTCGGAGTCCCGGATGAGATCACAGACACAATGAGGGTTTCTGGAATGGTCCGGAAACGAAGATTGATATATAGGATGGTTTCATTTTGTCAGCGGAAAGTTTTGGGCAATTCTGGCAGTGTACCGGGAGTGACGAATGGGTTCGGGAGTTCATCGGGAGGGGCCCACCCACCCGGGAGTGAGCCCAAGGAACTAGGGTGGCGCCACAAGTCCTTAGTGGTCTGGTGGAGTCAGCCCAAGGGGCCCATGGCGCCACATAAGAAAATACCAAAGGGAAATAAAAGAAAAAGGGAAAAGAGGGAGGTGGGAAGGAAGAGGAGGACTCCTCCTTCCCAAACCGAATTGGAGGAGGAGTCCTCCTCTTCCCTTGGCCGGCGCACCTTGAGGCCTTTTGCCTCAAGGCTACCCCTCCCCCCTCCCTCCTATATATATTGGTGGTTTAGGGCTGATTTGAGACACAACTTTGCCACGTGCAACTCTAGCCTAAACCACATAGTTTCACCTCTAGACCGGATTTCAGCGGAGCTCGAGCGGAGCCCTGCAGAAGTAGATCATCACCACCACCGGAGCGCCGTCACGCTTCTAGAGAACTCATCTACTTCTCCGTCTTGCTTGCTGGATCAAGCAGACCGAGATAATCGTCGAGATGAACGTGTGCTGAATGCGGAGGTGTCATCCGTTCGGAACTAGATCGGAACGGTTCGTGGGACGGATCGCGGGACGGTTCGTGGGATGGTTCGAGGGATGTGAAGACGTTCCACTACATCAACCGCGTTTCTTAAAGCTTCCCGATGGGCGATCTACAAGGGTACGTAGATTCAAATCTCCTCTCGTAGATGGACATCACCATGATAGGTCTTCGTGTGCGTAGGAATTTTTTTTGCTTCCCATGCAACGTTCCCCAACAGTGGCATCATGTGCTAGGTTCATGCGTAGATGTTATCTCGAGTAGAACACAAAAGGTTTTGTGGACGGTGATGTTCAATTTGCTGCCCTCCTTAGTATTTTCTCGATTCGACGGTATTGTTGGATTGAAGCGTCCCGGACCGACATAACTCATACGCTTACGAGAGACTGGTTTCATCGATTCACATGCAACCTCATTGCATAAAGATGACTCGCGGGTGTCGGTTTCTTCAACTTTAGTTGAATTGGTTTTGACCGAGGCGTTCCTTGGAGAGGTTAAATAGCAACTTGCACATCTCCGTTGTGGTTTTTGCGTAAGTAAGATGCGATCATACTAGATACCCATAGCAGCCACGTAAAACATGCAACAACAAATTAGAGGACGTCTAACTTGTTTTTGCAGGGTATGCTTGTGATATGATATGGCCAATGACGTGATGAGATATATTGGATGTATGAGATGATCATGTTGTAATAGTTAATATCGACTTGCACGTCGATGCTACGACAACCGACAGGAGCCATAGGGTTGTATTTAAACTAACTTTGTGTTTGGAGATGCATTTACTATATTGCTAGGACGTAGCTTTAGTACTAATAGCATAGATAACACGACAACCTCGATGGTGACACATTGATGGAGATCATGATGATGGAGATCATGGTGTGGCGCCGGTGACATGAAGATCATGCCGATGCTTTGGTGATGGAGATCAAGAAGCACAAGATGATGGCCATATCATGTCACTTATGAATTGCATGTGATGTTAATCCTTTTTTGCACCTTATTTTGCTTAGAACGACAGTAGCATTATAAGGTGATATCTCACTAAAATTTCAAGACGAAATTGTGTTCTCCCCGACTGTGCACCGTTAATATAGTTCATCGTTTCGAGACACCACGTGATGATCGGGTGCGATAGACTCAACTTTCACATACAACGGGTGCAAAACAGTTGCACGCGCGGAACACTCGGGTTAAACTTGACGAGCCTAGCATGTGCAGACATGGCCTGGGAACACATGAGACCGAAAGGTCAAGCATGAATCGTATAGTTGATATGATTAACATAGGGATGCTTACCACTGAAACTATTCTCAACTCACATGATGATCGGACTTGAGTTAGTGAATTTGGATCATGTACCACTCAAATGACTAGAGAGATATACTTTTTGAGTGGGATTTTATTAGTAATTTGATTAGTTAAACTCTAATTATCATGAACATAATCAAAAGGTCTTTGCAAATTATGATGTGTCTTGCGATATAGCTCTACTGTTTTTTATTTGTTCCAAGAGAAAATTTAATTGAAAGATGATAGTAGCAACTTTGCGGACTGAGTTCGTAAAACCGAGGATTGTCCTGATTGCTGCACAGAAGGCTTATGTCCTTAATGCACCACCCGGTGTGCTGCACCTCGAGCGTCGTCTGTGGATGTTGCGAACATCTGACATACACGTTTTTTATGACTATGTGATAGTTTAGTGCGTAATACTTAATGGCTTAGAAGCAAGGCGCCGAAGACGTTTTTGAGACGTTACGGAACATAAGAGATGTTCTAAGAGATGAAATTGAGATTTCATGCTCGTGGCCTTGTTTAGAGGTATGAGACCTCCGACAAGATTCTTTGTCTACAAAGTAAAAAGGAGAAAAGCTCAATCGTTGAGCATGTTCTCAGATTGTGTGAGTACAATAATCGCTTGAATCAAGTGAGAGTTAATCTTCGAGATGAGATAGTGATGGTTCTCCAAAGTCACTTCCACTAAGCTGCTAGAGCTTCGTGATGAACTGTAATATATCAAGGATAGATATGATGATCCTTGAGCGATTCGCAATGTTTGACACTACGAATGTAGAAATCAAGAAGGAGCATCAATTGTTGATATAAAACCACTAGTTTCAAGAAGGGCAAGGGCTAGAACGGATACTTCATGAAATGGCAAACCAATTGCTGCTCTAATAAAGAAACCCAAGATTGAACCCAAACCCGAGACTGAGTGCTTCTGTTATGAGGAGAACGGTCACTGAGGCGGAGCTCCCTAGATACTTGGTAGATGAGAAGGCTGGCAAAGTCGACAAGAAGTATATTTGATATACATGATATTGATGTGTACTTTACTAGTACTCCTAGTAGCACGAGGGTATTAGATACCGGTTAGATTGCTAAGTGATCAGTAACTCGAAATCAAAGCTACGGTATAAACGGAGAGTAGCTAAAGACGAGGTGACGATATGTGTTGGAAGTGTATCCAAGGTTTATGTGATCAAATATCGCACGCTCACTATACCATCAGGATTGGTGTTAAACCTAAATAATTGTTATTTGGTGTTTGCGTTGAGAATGAACATGATAGGATCATGTTTATTGCAATACGATTATTCATTTAAAGAGAATAATAGTTATTCTATTTGCTTGAATAATTACCTTCAATGGTTTATTGAACCTCGATCGTAGTGTTCATAATATTGGTTCCAAAAGATACAAAGTAATAATGATAGCACCACTTAGTTGTGGCACTGCCACTTGAGCCATGTTGGTGTAAAAGGCATGAAGAATCTCCATAGTGATGGATCTTTGTACTCACTCATTTTTGAAAAGTTTGAGACATGTAGACCATACGTGTTCGTATAAAATGCATGAAGAAACTCCATGCGGATGGATCATTTGGATTCACCTGATTTTGAATCACTTGAGACATGCAAAATCATACCACATGGAACAAGAAAGTGACTTGTTGGAAGCAATACATTTTTTATGTGTACAGTCCAATGAGTGCTGAGGCACGCAGTGGATATCATTATGTTCTTACTTCATTGAGGATTTTAGTTGATACATGAGTATTTACTTGATGAATCACAAGTCTGAAATATTGAAATGTTAAACGCTATTTCAGAGTGAAGATCGTCGTGACAAGAGGATAAACTACGTGCGATATGATCATAGAGATGAATATCTGAGTTACGAGTTTTTGGTACACAGTTAAGACAATGTGGAAATTGTTTCGCAATTCATGTCACCTAGAACACCATAGTGTGATGGTGTGTCCGAACATCATAGCCACACCCTATTTGATATGGTGCATGCTATGATGTCTCTTATCGAATTACCACTATCGTTTATGGGTTATGCATTAGAGACAACCACATTCACTTTAAATAGGGCACCGCGTATTTCCGTTGAGATGACACAGTCTAGACTATGGTTTGTAGAAACCTAAGATGTCGTTTCTTAAAAGTTTGAGGCTGCGATGCTTATGTGAAAAAGTTTTAGTCTGATAAGCTCGAACCCAAAGCGGAGAAATGCATCTTCATAGGATATCCAAAACAGTTGGATAAATCTCCTATCTCAGATCCGGAAGCAAAGGGTTTGTTTCTAGAAACGGGTCCTTTCTCGAGGAAAGGTTTCTCTTGAAAGAATTGAGTGGGAGGGTGGTGGAACTTGATGAGGTTAGTGAACCGTTACTTCAACCAGTGTGTGGTACGGCGCAGGAAGATGTTCGTGTGGCGCGTACACCAATTGAAGTGGAAACTGATGATGGTGATCATTGAGCTTCGGATCAAGTTACTACAAACCTGGTAGGTCGACAAGGTTGCGTACTACTACAGAGTGGTACGGTAACCCTATCTTGGAGGTCATTGTTGCTGAACAACAATGAACCTACAAGCTATGTAGAAGCGATGGTGGGCCCTGATTCCGACAAATGGCTGGAGGCCACGAAATCCGAGAGAGGATCCATGTAGACTTTGGAAGAACTACTTGATGGTCATAAGACTATTGAGTAAAGATGGATCTTTAAAAGGAAGACAAACGATGATGGTGAAAAGTCACTATTAAGAAAAGCTCGACTTATCGCAAAGATGTTTCCGACAAGTTCAAAGATTTGACTATGATGAGACTTTCTCACTTATAGCGATGCTAAAAGTTTGTTGGAATTATGATAGCAATTGTTGCATTATTTATGAATATTGCACATAGGATGTCAAAACATTGTTTCCTCGACGGTTTCCTTGAGGAAAGGTTGTATGTGATAAAACCATAAGGTTTTATCAATCCTAAGGATGCTAACAAATATGTAAGATCCAGCGATCCTTCTATGGACTGGTGCAAGCATCTCGGAGTTGGAATATACACTTTGATGAGATGATCAAAGCTTTTGGGTTTGTACAAGGTTTATGAGAAACTTGTATTTCCAAAGAAGTGAGTGGGAGCACTATAGAATTTTTGATAAGTATATGTGGTTGACATATTGTTGATTGGAAGTGATGTAGAATTTTTGTGAAGCATAAAGGTTGTTTGAAAGGGGTTTTTCAAAGGAAGACCTGGATAGAGCTACTTCAACATTGAGCATCAAGATCTATGGAGATAGATCAAAAAGCTAAACAGAACTTTCAAATGAAATGCATGCCTTGACAAGTTTTTGAAGGAGTTCCAAATAGATCAGCAAAGAAGGAATTCTTGGTTGTGTTGTAAGGTGTGAATTTGAGTAAGACTCAAAAGTCCGATCACGGCAGAAGAAAGAGAAAGGACGAAGGTCATCCCCTATGCCTTAGCCGTAGACTCTACAGTATGCCATGTTGTGTACCGCACCTGATGTGTGCCTTGCCACAAGTCTGTTAAGAGGTACAGAGAGTGATCCAGGATTGAATCACTGAACAACATTCAAAGTTATCCTTAGTAACTAGTGGACTAAGGAACTTTTGATGATTATGGAGGTGGTTAAAGTGTTCGTCGTAAAGGGTTACATTGATTCAAGCTTTGACACTAATCTGAATAACTATGAGTAGTAAAACGGATTCGTATGGTAGAGTAGATATTTGGAGTATTTCCGAATAGCATGTAGTAGCAGCATCTATAAGATGACATAAAGATTTGTAAAGCACACACGGATCTAAAAGATTCAGAACCATTGACTAAAACCTCTCTCACGAGCCAGACGTGATCAGACCCCAGAACTATATGGGTGTTGGATTCGTTAAACTCACATGGTGATGTGAACTAGATAATTGACTCTAGTGCAAGTGGGACACTGTTAGAAATATGCCCTATAGGCAATAATAAATTAGTTATTATTATATTTCCTTGTTTATAATAATCGTTTATTATCCATGCTAGAACTGTATTGATTGGAAACTCAAATACATGTGTGGATACATAGACAACACACTGTCCCCAGTGAGCCTCTAGTTGACTAGTTCGTTGATCAAAGATGGTCAAGGTTTCCAGTTCATAGGCAAGGGCTGTCGCTTGATAACGGGATCACATCATTAGGAGAATCATGTGATGGGCAAGACCCAAATTATATACGTAGCATATTGATCGTGTCATTTTATTGCTATTGTTTTCTGCGTGTCAAGTATTTGTTCCTATGACCATGAGATCATATAACTCACTAGCACCAGAGGAATATCTTGTGTGTATCAAACGTCACAACGTAACTGGTTGACTATAAAGGTGCTCTACAGGTATCTCCGGAGGTGTCCGTTGAGTTAGTATGGATCAAGACTGGGATTTGTTACTCCGTGCGACGGAGAGGTACCTCGAGGCCCACTCGGTAATACAACATCACACACAAGCCTTGCAAGAAAAGTGACTAAGTGTAAGTTACGGGATCTTGGATTACGGAACGAGTAAAGAGACTTGCCGGTAACGAGATTGAAATAGGTATGTGCTACTGTAACAAAAGACCTTCCAATGGCGCCAGAAACAAGCGTGTTGACGGGAGACTATTCTTGTCTTGATACTCCTCAGCAACGGCACGAGGAATCCTTCTACTACGGTTACGCCTTTAGGGACTTCCTTGGCAAATATGCAAAGGATTCCCCCGTGGCGTTGGAGCCTTGCGTTGGTGTTCCCTCGAAGCAGAAAGGGTGATGTAGCACAGCGGCGGTAAGTATTTCCCTCAGTTTTGAGAACCAAGGTATCGATCCAGTGAAGGATTGCGTCAAGTCACAAGTATCTGCACAAACACAAAGATCTTCCACCCAACGCTATGAAGGGGTTGCCAATCCCTTATAGATTGTTTGCAAAGTGAGAACTGAAAGCAAAAAGGAAACAAAGCAAAGTAAAAGTGAAAGTGGAAACGATAGTTGTGAATAGACCCGGGGGCCGTAGTGTTCACTAGTGGCTTCTCTCATGAAAGCAAGTAGATGGTGGGTGAACGAATTACTGTCGAGCAATTGATATAACCGCACAAAGTCGTGACGTTATCTAAGGCAATGATTATATCTATAGGCATCACGTCCAAAACAAGTAGACCGACACTTTCTACATCTACTACTATTACTCCACACGTCGGCCGCTATCCAGCATGCATCTAGTGTATTAAGTTCATGAGAACAGAGTAACGCCTTAAGCAGGATGACATGATGTAGATGGACAATCTCATATCTACGATAAAAGCCCATCTTGTTACCCTTGATGGCAACAACACGATGCATGCCTTGCTGCCCCTTCTGTCACTGGGAAAGGTCACCACACAGTATGAACCCAAAACCAAGCACTTCTCCCATTTCAAGAATCATAGATCTAGTTGGCCAAAAAAACCCAAGACTCGGAGAGACTTACAAGGATATCAAATCATGCATATAAGAAATCAGCAAAGACTCAAATATAATTCATAGATAATCTGTTCACAAATCCACAATTCATCGGATCTCGACAAACACACCGCCAAAGAGGATTACATCGGATAGATCTCCATGAAGATCATGGAGAACTTTGTATTGAAGATCCAAGAGAGAGAAGAAGCCATCTATCTACTAACTACGGACCCGTAGGTCTGAATTGGACTACTCACGAGTCATTGGAGATGCGATGATGTTGATGTAAAAGCCCTCCAACTCCAAAGTCCCCTCCAGCAGGGCACCGAGAATGGTCTCCAGATGAGATCTCGCGGAAACGGAAGCTTGCGGCGGCGGAAAAGTGTTTTCATGGATGCCCTGATTTTTTTGGGATTTTAGGGAATTTATAGGCCAAAGATCTACGGCAGGGGAGCGCAGGGAGGCCACAAGCCTGGTAGCCGCCGCCCCCCTGGTGGTGGCTACAGGGCTTGTGGGCCCCCTGTGGCTCTCCCGCCTTGGCCCTCAAGTCCCCCAATCTTCTTGTGATCTGGAAAAATTTAATTCAGGGATTTTATTCCGTTTGGACTCCGTTCCAAAATCATATCTGAAAAGAGTCAAAAACACAGAAAAACAAGAACTCGCACTTGGCACTGAATTAATAAGTTAGTCCCAAAAAAGATATAAAAGGTATATAAAACATCCAAAGTTGACAAGATAACAACATGAAACCATCAAAAATTATAGATACGTTTGAGACGTATCAAGCATCCCCAAGCTTAACTCCTGCTCGTCCTCGAGTAGGGAAGTGATAAAGAATGGATTTTTGATGCTTTCATGCTACCTAGCATAGATGTCCTTTGTAACTCCTCTTATGTGACGTGAATGTTCAGATCCATTAGATTCAAAACAATAGTTTGCTATTGACGTGGAGACAATAATAATTCAAGCAAACTAGCAAGGTAATCATGAATTTTCAAAATAACAAGGCCAAAATAAAGTTATCCCTACAAAATCATATAGTCTGGCTATGCTCTATCATCCTTGCACAATGAATTTAAATCATGCACAACCCCGGTATTGGCCAAGTAATTGTTTTCACACCTTTACTTTCTCAAACCTTTTCAACTCTCATGTAATACATGAGCGTGAGCCATGGTTTTAGCACTATAAGTGGAATGGAGTGTGGTGGAGGTTGCAAGACAAACAAGGAGAAGATGGTCACATTAGCTAGGCATATCAATGAGCTGCGGAGATGCTCATCAATAGTTATCAACGTGAATGAGTAGGGATTGCCATACAAATGATGCACTAGAGCTAAGAGTATGTGAAATCTCTTAAAGAAAACTAGTGGGTGTGCATCCAACTTGCTTGCTCATGAAGACCTAAGGCAATTTTGAGGAAGCCTATCATTGGAACATACAAGCCAATTTATATAATGAAAATTTCCCACTAGCTGTATGGTGGTGACAAAACGAGAGACTCTCAATCATGAAGATCATGGTGCTTAATAAGCACAAGTGTGGAAGGATAGTAGCATTGTTCCTTCTGTCTTTTTCTCTCATTTTTTGGTGGGCACTTTGGCCTCTTTTTTTATTTTTTTATATTTTGGTGGGCATCTTTGGCCTCTTTTTGTATATGGGCTTCGCTGGCCTCTTTATTTCCTGAGATGGGACAATGCTCCATCAATGATGATCATCACACTTACAACTCAAAACTTAGAGCAATGATGACTCTATATGGAATGCCTTCGGTAGTGTACCGTGACAATGATCTAGCATGGCATAGACATCAATGGGAACATCATGCTAGCTATCTTACGATCATGCAATGGCAATGTAGGAGTGGTGGCACATGTCATTGTGGTAGTTGCATGGCAATATATCTCGGAATAGCTTTGAAAAAGCCATAGTAGGTAGGTATGGTGGCTGTTTTGAGGGAGGCTATTGGTGGGTTTTGTGCACCGGCGAAAGTTGCACGACACTAAAGAAGATAATGATGGTGGAAGGTGAAAGTGCATCTGAACCATGGACTCAACATTAGTCATGAAGAACTCATATACTTGTTGCAAAAGTTTTAGTAGTAATCGAAACAAAGCATTCAACGCATACTCCTAGGGGAAGGGTTGGTAGGTATAAACCATCGCGCTATCCCGACCGCCACACAAAGGATGACAATCAATAAACTAATCATGCTCAGACTTCATCACATAGAGGTTCACCATACGTGCATGCTACGGGAATCACCAACTTCAACACAAGTATTTCTAGATCCACAACACCTTACTAGCATAACTTCAATATTACCACAACCACAACTCAAAACTAATTGAGATGAATCAAAGTTCTCTAACTATTCAATGCACATGGAGATGGAAGTTTTCATATCCCTTTGGATAACTACCCCTTTTGAGACTACTTTCATAGCATAGATCAACTACCAAGCCATGCTCTTCCGTGCTCTAAAAGATATAAGTGAAGCACATATAGCAAAATCAACTAGCTCAAAAGATATAAGTGAAGCACATGTGAGCTGAATTGTCTAACCAAAAGATATAAGTGAAGCTCGACAAATTCACGGTGAGTGCATGTCTCTCTCTCTAGGTGTGCAGCAAGGAATATTGTGAGACAAAAAACAAATGAAAGACTCCAACGATATAAGACGCTCCAAGCAAAACACATAACATGTGGTGAATAAAAATATAGCCCCAAGTAACGTTACCGATGGATTGAAGACGAAAGAGGGGATGCCTTCCCGGGGAATCCCCAAGCTTAGGCATTTACGACATCCTTGAATCAACTTGGGGTGCCTTGGGCATCCCCAAGCTTGAGCTCTTGCCTCTCTTTATCTCTTTGTCCATAAGAACTTCACCCAAAACTTGAAAACTTCACAACACGAAACTTGAACAGAAACTCGTGATAACATTAGTATAAGAAAGCAAACCACCACTGACTTAGGTAGTGTAGAAAACTTAAATTCTACTTATGTTGATGTTGGGTTACTGTATTTTCAATCCTCCATGGCTAATACCCCCCGATACTATCCATAGTTTCATCAAAATAAGCAACCAGCTCAACAAAAACAAAATCTGTTAACAGCAGACCAGTCTGTAGCAATCTGTATACTTCGTATACTTCTGGTACTTCCAAAATTCTGAAACATTACGATAGTCTGAAGAATTTGCGCATAAATCAGCAGCAAAAAGAATCAACTCAAAATCTCATACAAAAAAAACTGAAAATTCTTTTCGTGAGCAGAAAGTTTCTGTCTTTTCCACCATGACCAAACGATCGTCCCCAAGACTAATCATAACAGTTTTACTTGGCACAAACGAAAAAGAAACACAAAAAACACAATCATAACAGAATTATGAAAGTGTGGAAAACACAAAACAGAAAGAAAAAGGATAGATTCGTTGGGTTGCCTCCTAACAAGCGCTATTGTTTAACGCCCTTAGCTAGGCAAAAGGTGATGGAATCACGTATAGTCATCTTTGGTGCTCAAACCATAAGTTGCCCTCATCATAGATTCATAAGGCAATCTTATTTCATTTCTTGGAAAATGCTCCATGCCCTTCTTTATGGTAAATTCAAATCTAATATTCCCTTCCTTCATATCGATGATAGCACCAATAGTCCTTAGGAAAGGTCTACCAAGAATAATGGGACATGAAGGATTGCAATCTATGTCAAGTACAATGAAATCCACGGGTACATAGTTCTTATTTGCAACAATAGGAACATCATCGATCCTTCCCATGGGTTTCTTGACAGTAGAATGAGCAAGATGCAAATTAAGAGAACACTCTTCAATCTCATGAAAACCAAGAATATCACATAAAGACTTTGGAATCGCGGAAACACTAGCACCCAAATCACACAAAGCATTGCATTCATAGTTTTTGATTTTGATTTTGATAGTAGGTTCCCACTCATCATGAATTTTTCTAGGTATAGATACTTCTAGTTCGAGCTTCTCTTCAAGAGATTTCATCATAGCATCTATGATATGCGCGGTAAAGGATTTGCTTTGGCTATAGGCATGTGGAGAGTTTGCAAAGGATTGCATCAAAGAAATTCATTCAAACAAGGAGCAACTATCATAATTGAATTCCTTGAAATCCAAAGTGGGAGTTTCATTACGACCCAATATTTTGATTTCTTCTACTCCACTCTCCACGCCTTTATCATCAAGATAGGCGGACTCCGAATCATTGGGGCGTTTTTCAACCAAAGTGGATTCATATCCAGCCCCTTCATCAATAGGTTTGACACGAGGAAACAAAGATTCAAGAGGAGTCACACCAAGCACTTTAAGATCTTCGTGATTTGCATCACTAGAACGCACCCTTTTAAACCATTCATGCCTAGCGCGAATTTGGGCGGTTCTTTCTTTGCTCTCATTCATGGAGACACGCATAGCTTTAAAAGTTTCATCCAAGTTGACCTTGGGAGGAGCACATCTAACTTTCAAAGCATCAATATCACAAGACATCCTATCAACGCTCTTAGCCAAATCGTCTATTTTGAGTAGTTTTTCCTCTATGGACGCATTGAAAATCTTTTGAGAGTTGATGAACTCTTTGATATTACTCTCTAAATCAGAGGGTAATTTGTTGTAATTTCCGTAAGTGTTGTTGTAGGAATTGCCATAATTGTTAGAGGAGTTACTAGGAAAAGGCCTAGGAACTTAGTTTCCTCTAAAAGCATTGTTGTTGCCAAAATTGTCCCTACCAACAACATTAATGTCCAAACTAGCGTTGCTACTCTCAATTAAGGAAGATAGTGGCATGTCACTAGGATCTAAAGGAGCATTTCTACTAGCAACCAAATTCATCAACTCGTCCATCTTAGCACTAAGCGAGTTAATTTCTTCTAAGGTGTACCTTTTTGCTAGCAGGTGACTGATACGTCTCCATCGTATCTACTTTTCCAAACTCTTTTGCCCTTGTTTTGGACTCTAATTTTCATGATTTGAATGGAACTAACCTCAACTGACGCTATTTTCAGCAGAATTGCCAGGGTGTTGTTTTTGTGCAGAAATGGAAGTTCTCGGAACGTCCTGAAAATTTACACAGAATATTTCTGGAAAATATGAAAAATACCTACGCAAAGATGAACCGGAGGGGATGGGCAAGTGGGCCACAAGCCCTGTAGCCGTCGCCCCTGGTGGCGGCTACCAAGCTCGTGGGGCCCACGTGGCTCTGCCGCCCCCAAACTCAGCTCTATAAATTCACTTTCATCCCAGAAAAAATCAAGAGAGAAGATTTCGTCGCGTTTGCGATACGGAGGCGCTGCCACATCCTGTTCTTCACCTGGAGGGCAGATCTGGAGTCCGTTTTGGGCTCCGGAGAGGGGAAATTGTCGCCATCGTCATCATCAACCTTCTTCCCTCTCCAATTCCATGAAGCTCTTCATCGTTCGTGAGTAATCTATTCGTAGGCTCGCTGGGCGGTGATGAGTAGGATGACATATATCATGTAATCGAGTTAGTTTTGATGGGGATTGATCCCTAGTATCCAATATGTTCTGAGATTGATGTTGCTACTACTTTTCCATGCTTAATGCTTGTCACTAGGGCCCGAGTGCCATGATTTCAGATCTGAAATTATTATGTTGTCACCAATATATGTGTGTTTTAGATCCGATCTTGCAAGTTGTAGTTACCTAATATGTGTTATGATCCGGCAACCCCGGAGTGACAATAACCGGAACCACTCCCGGTGATGACCATAGTTTGAGGAGATCATGTGTTCACCAAGTGCTAATGCGTTGTTCCGGTTCTTTATTAAAAGGAGAACCTTAATATCCCGTAGTATCCTTTTGGACCCCACTGCCATGGGAGGGATGGACAATAGATGTGATGCAAGTTCTTTTCCCTAAGCATGTATGACGACACACGGAATGCATGCCTACATCACATTGACGAACATGAGCTAGCCACATATCTCTCTGTGTTATAACTGTTGCATGATGAATGTCATCCAAACAAATCACCGACCCAGTGCCTACGAGTTTGTCCACTGTTGCTGTTACTTGCTTTGCTCTGCTGCTGTTACTACCGTTGCTTCTACTGTTACTTGCTTTGCTCTGCTGCTGTTACTACTGTTGCTGCTACTGTTACTTGCTTTGTGCTCCTGCTGCCACTACTGTTACTTTGCTGTTGATACTTTGCTTGCAGATACTAATCTTTCAGGTGTGGTTGAATCCGACACATTCAGCTGCTAATACTTGAGAATATACTTTCACCTCCCGTCGTTCGAACCAACAAATTTGGGTTGAACACTCTACCCTCGAAAACTGGCTCGATCCCACGCGCTGGTAGGCTATTGCAAGACAGTTTCTAATTGTTGAGCAATCGAGAACAACATTTCTCTAGCTATTGCCACGGATCTGCTAACAGGATTTTTTCTGGCGCCATTGCCGGGGAGGAGATTGCTATATTCTCTGAGTTACTTGGGATTTATATCTACTGTTCACTATGAAGAATCTGAAAGATCCAAAAACCAGAGTTTTGCCCTCAACTACGAGGGGAGGTAAGGAACTGCCATCTAGCTTTGCACTTGATTCACCTTCAGTTATGAGTAAGTTTGCGACACAACCTCCTGCTAGAAATCTTGATATGCCACCTGTGCTTGATGATGCTTATGATGCTACTATGCCTGATACTGCTAGAGATGCTATGCTTGATACTGCCTTGCTTGATGATGCTATGCCTGATACTGCTAGAGATGCTATGCCTGATACTGCTAGAGAAGCTATGCCTGATGATGCTATGCCTGATACTGCTAGAGATGCTATTTTCCCTGATGATGCTATGCTTGATACTGCTAGAGATACTACTTTGCCTGATATGCCATTAGGGGTATTCCTTGATGCTCATATTGCTAGAGTTACTGCCAATGCTCGTGATGCTTGTGAAACTGCCGATACTATTGAGATAGAACCTGCTTTTGCTCCTACTAGATCTAGCTCTCCTAGATATGAATTGCCTGATATACCTGAGGGTTACGTTATGGAGGGAGAGATAGCTGAGGATTTTCTTGTGTGTAAGGAAGCCTATGACGCTGAGAAATTACTTCTCAAGTGGAAGGAAAAATCTCCGAAAGCTAGAATGAAATACGACCCGAAGTTTGCCACTTCACCTATCTTTATCACCGATAAGGATTATGAATTCTCTGTCGACCCTGAGATAATCTCTCTAGTCGAATATGATCCTTTCCACGGTTATGAGTCTGAGACGGTTGTAGCCCATCTTACCAAACTACACGATATAGCCACCCTTTTCACCAGTGAGGAGAAGGTACGCTACTACTATATCCTTAAGCTCTTTCCTTTCTCTCTAAAGGATGACGCTAAAGCCTGGTTCACTTCTCTTGCTCCTGGATGTGTGAGTACTCTCCAGGATATGGTCTATTACTTGTGTGAGAAATATTTCCCTGCCCATAAGAAGCAAGCTGCCTTGCAGGAAATATACAATTTTGCTCAACTCAAAGAAGAGAGTCTCCCACAAGCTTGGGGGAGGCTAATCCAGCTACAGAATGCTTTGCCTGATCACCCTCTTAAGAAGAACGAGATACTTGATATCTTCTATAACGGACTTAACGATGCCTCTAGAGACCACCTAGATAGTTGTGCCGGTTGTGTTTTTAGGGAACGAACTGTAGAACAAGCTGAGATCCTTCTGAATAACATCTTGATCAACGATAATGCTTGGACTATTCCCGAACCACCCCCTAAGCCAACTCCTAAGAAAAGAGGTATTCTATTCCGCAGTCCCAAAGATATACAAGAAGCCAAGAAATCTATGCAAGAGAAAGGCATTAGATTTGAAGATGTCAAAAATATACCACCTAGCGAAGAGATCCATGGTCTCGATAATCCGATACAAGTAGTAGAAGTGAATTCTCGGCGTAGGTTTGATGAGAGTGATATTCCTTTTGATAAACCTGCTAGCCTCTGCTTTGATGAATTTGACAACTTTGTTGCCAAACAACAGAGTTTCAATGATTATGTTAGCAGCCATTTGGAACAAAGTACTCGTATGCTTAGTCATTTAAGTGCTTGTGTAGACAGAAATGTCAATGATCTGATGCTTCTGAGTAAGTTGACAGCCACTGAAATTTCTCTGCAAATGGCTGACAAACCAACTACTTTCCCTATCGGCATTTGCGAGGATGTGCCTGTTGTGGTTGCTAACACCACTATCTTAACAGACTTTGTTATCTTGGATATTCCCGAGGACGATGCCATGGCTGTCATGTTCGGAAGACCCTTTTTAAACACTACAGGGGCTGTTATAGATTGCAACAAAGGCAATGCCACTTTCCATGTCAACGATAATGAGCATACAGTGCACTTTCCAAAGAAACAATATCAAGTACATTGCATCAATGCTATCGAAAAAACTTCTTTGAATCTTATTGGGAGCTTTGAATGCCCTATTCCTCGTGTCAAGATGAAGTATGATTTGCTTGTTGGGGAGATACATATCCCCATTGAGGTGACTTAGTGGCTATTCGAAAATTCTCCGTTCTCTTTTGCGATTCGAGAAGGTTTTGTCATGAGGATTTGATCAACCCCATTGACGGATTTCTTTCGATGACCATGAAATGGATGAATCAAAGAGTCACATACCTCTGTTTTAAGCTTTCACTTTCTGTTGCTTAGAAGAAAAATGGATTTAGTTTAGTTTTTCCTGTTTTCTGTTTTAGCGTCCCGGAGAAAAATACCTCGAAATTAAAAGTTTTTCGATGGTCCTGAAAATCTAGTATGATTTTTTCTGGAATATTTGAAAAATACTGGGGCTGAGAGCTGGCCTTGGGGCCACACCAGTGGGCCACAAGCCCTGTAGCCGCCGCTCCCTGGTGGCGGCTACCAAGCTTGTGGGGCCCAAAGGGACCCCTCCACTCATTCCAGCTCCCATCCTCTTCTTCCACCTCTAGAAAAAATATTTTCGCAGCTCAAACCCGTGTTCTTGCTCATTTGGCTGTGATTTTGGATCTCCTTGCTCAAAGCACCATTCTCCGAACCGTTTTGGGGAAATTACTCCTTGGTAAGTGACTCCTCCATTGGTCCAATTAGTTTTTCCTCTAGTGCTTTATCCTTCGCGTATTCTTGCTAACTTGGTGACCTTGTTCTTGAGCTTGAAATGTTGATTTTAGCTGGTCCCAAGTAGTTTTAGCGCGTGATGCGGTGTCTAGGCACTAGTAGGAGTAATTGCTACAAGGTGTGGTTGGTCTTCATTCACTTTTCTCTTGAACTTCAAAAATTTCAGCAAAAGGAAATTATGTTCAGGAGGAAGTTTCATGGTGGTTCCTCAAGTAAGAAGGGGCCCCGTCTTTCTTTTCGGGAGCCCGAACCTTATCAACTAAGGGACGCACCGGTACAACCATGTGAATGGCCTTCCGATGAGTTCATGATCGAAGCAAGCTTCAAGGATGAGTTTGATACACTTGTCCGCAATGCCGGGTTAGCAGAATTCCTCTCAGATAACTGTGAACAGTATGCTATGCTCACTGCCTCTTTCATGCGTAGATTTAAATTTTCAGTTGGCCTTGACTCATCCATACTGTTTGATCTGTATGATAAATCCTACACCATGGATTTGGAGGATTTCAATAGGATTTGCAAGATACCCGATGGGGGTAGTCTTAATGATCCTGCTAAGTCTTTGGTTAGAGATTTTGTCTCCAGTATAACTGTTGGAGAAACTAGAGACATCACGCAAGCTACCATAGGAAGCATTCATTTCCCTGCCTTGCACTACTTTGCCCTCTTCATAGGTAGGTGCATTAACGGCAAGGGTGCACATTGTCACCTATGTGCATCCGACCTTAGTATCCTTAAGAGCGCAGTAACAGGTGACAGGAGCTTCAACATGGGAGCTATAATAGCAAGGAGGCTAAATAATAATGCCATTGAGGGGGATTTCTTTGGTGGAATTTATGCTACAGGCTTAGCAAATTTTCTTGGAGTACCCATCCGTTCAGGAGACCGCCCTCTCCGTACAGCCCACCTTGATCGTGTCGCTCTAACGCGCTACCAGTTCCTTGAGAGGGATGATCAATCCCTCCTATACCGTTTGCTATTTAACCGGCAACGTGTTTTCCATATTACCCTTCCTGCTCCTTTCTTTGATTTTCAGGTAAAACGGAGATACTACATAACCATAGGAGAGGCAGAGGAGTATGAGAGGGACGCGACTGCTGCTCGTCTTCGTGAGGCAGCTATTCAGGCAGTGGCTGCAACACTCCCGTATAACACCCATTATGATTTTGGGTTTCGCCAGGACCATCCTTGGGAGTAGACGAAGCTAGGCCAAAGGCCTA
The DNA here is from genome assembly GCF_904849725.1 of Hordeum vulgare subsp. vulgare. Taxonomy (NCBI): domain Eukaryota; kingdom Viridiplantae; phylum Streptophyta; class Magnoliopsida; order Poales; family Poaceae; genus Hordeum; species Hordeum vulgare. The sequence goes on from NC_058521.1 coordinate 569,901,663, forward strand.
AGCTTGGGAGAGTACGTGTTCTTACCGACCTTACATTCATGCTTATGCTTTCACTTTGTTAATCGGTGTTTACACTTTTCCACTGTATTATTCATGCTAGTTTATTTTCCTTTTCTTGTTTTCTTGTTTTGTGTCCTTTTGAGAAAACCCAAAAAGATGTTTCTTTCTTCTTTTCCTTGTTGGGAGTTTTCCCGTGTAAATAGTTTTCTTTTTCTTTGGGTCATGGTAGAAGATATTGGTTACAATGTTTTGTGGCTCTTGCATGCATACCTGTTTAGCTTTCAAAGAGCCATATTACTTTGTCTTCTCCTTTGTGTTTGCCTGCAGATTCAGCTTAGTCCAATGCACGAGCACTCTTATTATTCTTCACATCGTTCGATCGTGCAAGTGAAAGGCAATAACGATGATATATGATGAAGTGACTGAGACTGAAAAGCTGGTATGAACTCTATCTATTTTGTTTTTGTAAATATGACTAGCTTGTCGTCCCAGATTCAACTTTGTTGTGAGAAAACTGATGTCCGTTATGCTACTGCACAAAAGACCTTCCAGTGGCGCCAGAAATGGGCACGTCGTCGACACGAGGAATCTTTCTGCGTTGGTGTGCCCTCGAAGCGGAGAGGATGATGTAGCACAGCGGAGGTAAGTATTTCCCTAAGTTTGAGAACCAATTTATCAATCCGGCGGAGGAGTATCTCAAGATCCTGCACAAACACAAAAGCTTGCACCCAACGCTATGAAGGGGTTGTCAATCCCTTATAGATTGTTTGCCAAGTGAGAACTGAAAGCAACAAAGTAACAAAGCAAAGTAAAATCGGAGTTGTAAACGATGGATGTGAATAGACCCGGGGGCCGTAGTGTTTACTAGTGGCTTCTCTTATGAAAGCTAGTAGACGGTGGGTGAACAAATTACTGTCGAGCAATTGATAGAACTGTGCAGAGTCGTGACGATATCTATGCAATGATTATTTCTATAGGCATAACGTCCGAAACAAGTAGACCGATACTTTCTGCATCTACTACTATTACTCCACACGTTGACCGCTATCCAGCATGCATCTAGTGTATTAAGTCCATAAGAATAGAGTAACGCCTTAAGCAAGATGACATGATGTAGAGGGATAATCTCAACCCAATAATAAAAACCCCATCTTTTTACCCTTGATGGCAACTGCTTGATGTGTGCCTTGCTGCCCCTACTGTCACTCGGAAAGGTCACCACATGGCAGAACCCAAAACCAAGCACTTCTCCCATTGCAAGAATGATAGTTCTAGTTGGCCAAACAAAACCCAAGACTCGGAGAGACTTACAAGGATATCAAATCATGCATATAAGAAATCAGCAAAGACTCAAATATATATCATAGATAATTGATCACAAGTCCACAATTCATCGGATCTCGACAAGCACACCGCCAAAGAAGATTACATGGGATAGATCTCCATGAAGATCATGAAGAACTTTGTATTGAAGATCCAAGAGAGAGAAGAAGCCATCTAGCTACTAACTACGGACCCGTAGGTCTGAAGTGAACTACTCACGAGTCATTGGAAGGGCGATGATGATGATGAAGAAGCCCTCCAACTCCAAAGTCCCCTCCGGCAGGCTGCCGGGAAGGGTCTCCAGATGAGATCTCGCGGAAACGGAAGCTTGCGGCGGCGGAAAAGTATTTTCGAGGCTCCCCTGATTTTTTGCGGAATATTTGGGAATTTATAGGCCAAAGACCTAGGCCAGGGGGCGGCCAGGGAGGCCACAAGCCTGCCCACCGCCGCCTCCCCCTGGTGGCGGAGTGGGGGCTTGTGGGCTCCCTGGAGCCCACCTTGCTTGGCCTAAAAGCCCCCTGGACTTCTTCCGTTCGAGAAAAAATTATTTCGGGGTATTTCTTCCGTTTGGACTCGTTCCAAAATCAGATCTGAAAAGAGTCAATAACACGGAAAAAACAGGAACTGGCACTTGGCACTGAATTAAGAAGTTAGTCCCAAAAAGATATAAAAAGGTACATAAAACATACAAAGAAGGCAAGATAACAGCGCGAAATCATCAAAAATTGTAGATACGTTTGAGACGTATCAAAAACCATGTTTGCAATGATAACTTAGTGATCATAGTTTCTGATGCCATGCTTAATTAGCTTATATTGGTTTGTCTTGAATGCGAACATAGATTTTGAGATGACTATGGTGTAGTATGATAGGATGGTATTCTCCTTTGAATGATTCAAGTGGCTTGACTTGGCGCATGTTCATGCATGTAGTTGAAACAAAATCAACATAGCCTCTATGATGTTCGTATTCATGGTGATATATATCCTGTTCATGCTTGCAGTCAATGTTAGTCAAACTCATTGCATCTTGATGACTGTTGTCGCTCTCTAGTTGGTCGCTTCCCAGTCTTTTGCTAGCCTTCACTTGTACTAAGCGGAATACTGCTTGTGCGTCCACTTCCTTAAACCCAAAAGTTTTTCCATGAGAGTCCACCATACCTACCTATTTGCGGTATCTACCTGCCGTTCCAAGTAAATTTGCATGTGCCATTCTCTAAACCTTCAAGAAATAATCTGTTTTGCATGCACGAACCGCTCATGTGGTGACAGGGGGATATTGGTATCTTCCATGTGTTGGGGAACGTCGCATGGGAAACAAAAATTTTCCTACGCGCACGAAGACCTATCATGGTGATGTCCATCTACGAGAGGGGATGAGTGATCTACGTACCCTTGTAGATCGTATAGCAGAAGCGTTAGAGAATGCGGTTGATGTAGTGGAACGTCCTCACGTCCCTCGATCCGCCCCGCGAACAATCCCGCGATCAGTCCCACGATCTAGTACCGAACGGACGGCACCTCCGCGTTCAGCACACGTACAGCTCGACGATGATCTCGGCCTTCTTGATCCAGCAAGAGAGACGGAGAGGTAGAAGAGTTCTCCGGCAGCGTGACGGCGCTCCGGAGGTTGGTGATGATCTCGTCTCAGCAGGGCTCCGCCCGAGCTCCGCAGAAACGCGATCTAGAGGAAAAACTATGGAGGTATGTGGTCGGGCAGCCGTGAGAAAGTCGTCTCAAATCTGCCCTAAAAGCCCCATATATATAGGAGGAGGGAGGGGGACCTTGCCTTGGGGTCCAAGGGATCCCCAAGGGGTCGGCCGAGCCAGGGGGGAGGACTCTCCCCCCCCAAACCGAGTCCTACTTGGTTTGGTGGGAGGGAGTCCTTCCCCCTTCCCACTTCTTCCTTTTTTTTCTTTCCTTTGATTTTTTCTCTCTTGGCGCATAGGGGATTGGTGGGTTGTCCCACCAGCCCACTAAGGGCTGGTGTGACCCCCCCAAATGCCTATGGGCTTCCCCGGAGTGGGTTGCCCCCCTCCGGTGAACTCCCGGAACCCATTCGTCATTCCCGGTACATTCCCGGTAACTCCGAAAACCTTCCGGTAATCAAATGAGGTCATCCTATATATCAATCTTCGTTTCCGGACTATTCCGGAAACCCTCGTGATGTCCGTGATCTCATCCGGGACTCCGAACAACATTCGGTAACCAACCATATAACTCAAATACGCATAAAACAACGTCGAACCTTAAGTGTGCAGACCCTGCGGGTTCGAGAACTATGTAGACATGACCCGAGAGACTCCTCGGTCAATATCCAACAGCGGGACCTGGATGCCCATATTGGATCCTACATATTCTACGAAGATCTTATCGTTTGAACCTCAGTGCCAAGGATTCGTATAATCCCGTATGTCATTCCCTTTGTCCTTCGGTATGTTACTTGCCCGAGATTCGATCGTCAGTATCCGTATACCTATTTCAACCTCGTTTACCGGCAAGTCTCTTTACTCGTTCCGTAATACAAGATCCCGCAACTTACACTAAGTTACATTGCTTGCAAGGCTTGTGTGTGATGTTGTATTACCGAGTGGGCCCCGAGATACCTCTCCGTCACACGGAGTGACAAATCCCAGTCTTGATCCATACTAACTCAACTAATACCTTCGGAGATACCTTTAGAGCATCTTTATAGTCACCCAGTTACGTTGCGACGTTTGATACACACAAAGCATTCCTCCGGTGTCAGTGAGTTATATGATCTCATGGTCATAGGAATAAAAACTTGACACGCAGAAAACAGTAGCAACAAAATGACACGATCAACATGCTACGTCTATTAGTTTGGGTCTAGTCCATCACGTGATTCTCCCAATGACGTGATCCAGTTATCAAGCAACAACACTTTGTTCATAATCAGAAGACACTGACTATCATCGATCAACTGGCTAGCCAACTAGAGGCATGCTAGGGACGGTGTTTTGTCTATGTATCCACACATGTAAATGAGTCTTCATTCAATACAATTATAGCATGGATAATAAACTATTATCTTGATACAGGAATTATAATAATAACTATACATTTATTATTGCCTCTAGGGCATAATTCCAACACCATGTTAGGCGTGTTATCCTCGACATGTGTTTATTCATTGCCATTCACAAGAAAGGGGCCGGTAATTGGAATGCCCAGTTCCATGCTTAAATCGAAAACATAACTGTAAAACAAGACTCCCCCCTAGATTGATGTTAGTATGGACGGTACCCGAGGATTCGGCTAGCCGTGGAGTGTGATTGATTGGTGGTGGGGGAGTTAAAACTTTACTTTTCTGTTTGGGAACCGCCTATAGCATGAGTGGCATGGAAGATATTGAGAACTCTTGGTCATTGCGTTGACAATGAAAGCATGCCACCCAAATTTTTTATCTCTGTTTTCAAAGCTTGAGCTCTGGCACCTGTGCAAATCAATGCTTCCCTCTGCGAAGGGCCTGTCTATTTATTTTCCTGTTGAGTCATCCCCTTCTTATATAAGCACCAATTAGAGAGCACCTCTGTCATTTTTATGCTTTTCTTTTGATTGATATTGAGTATGACTATGACTGGATCTTCGTTGCTATGAATTACAATGTTTAGTCAACCCTTGATCTTTGAAAGTGCTCTGCATTTATGTTTTGCGGTCTCAGAAAGAGCTAGCGAGATACCACCTATTCATATTGCTTCATGCTTGTTTTGATTGAATTGTTGGTATCTGAAACTCATTATTATTTGCTCGTTAGCTGATTATGCCATTGATATTAGTTTACCGTGAGACCTTTGTGTCACTTGCTTATGTGGTTAACTTGCGATCTTGCTGAAATTATGGTTATGAGTTAGACATAGTTGCAACAACAAGATCAAACAGAGTTTGTCAAAGTTTTTCTTTCTCTTTCAGAATGTCAACTGAGTTGCTTTAGGACAAGCAAGGTTTTAAGCTTGGGGGAGTTGATACGTCTCCATCGTATCTACTTTTCCAAACTCTTTTGCCCTTGTTTTGGACTCTAGTTTGCATGATTTGAATGGAACTAACCTGGACTGACGCTGTTTTCAGCAAAATTTCCAGGGTGTTGTTTTTGTGCAGAAATGAAAGTTCTCAGAACGTCCTGAAAATTTATGGAGAATATTTCTGGAAAATATGAAAAATACCTGCGCAAAGATCCACCAGAGGGGATGGGCCAGTGGGCCGCAAGCCCTGTAGCCGTTGGCCCCCATGGTGGCGGCTACCAAGCTTGTGGGACCCACGTGGCTCTGCCGCCCCCAAACTCAGCTCTATAAATTCACTTTCGTCCCACAAAAAATCAAGTGAGAAGATTTGTGATACGGAGGCGCCGCCTCATCCTGTTTTCACCTGGACGAGAGATCTGGAGTCCGTTTTGGGCTCCGAAGAGGGGAAATCGTCGCCATCGTCATCATAAACCTTCTTCCCTCTCCAATTCCATGAAGCTCTTCATCGTTCGTGAGTAATCTATTCATAGGCTCGCTGGGCGGTGATGAGTAGGATGAGATCTATCATGTAATCGAGTTAGTTTTGACGGGGATTGATCCCTAGTATCCACTATGTTCTTAGATTGATGTTGCTACTACTTTGCCATGCTTAATGCTTGTCACTAGGGCGCGAGTGCCATGATTTCAGATCTGAAATTATTATGTTGTCAGCAATATATGTGTGTTTTAGATCCGATCTTGCAAGTTGTAGTTACCTACTATGTGTTATGATCCGGCAACCCCGGAGTGACAATAACCGGAACCACTCCCGGTGATGACCATAGTTTGAGGAGTTCATGTGTTCACCAAGTGCTAATGCGTTGGTCTGGTTCTTTATTAAAAGGAGAGCCTTAATATCCTGTAGTATCCTTTTGGACCCCGCTGCCACGGGGGGGATGGACAATACATGTCATGCAAGTTCTTTTCCCTAAGCACGTATGACGACACACGGAATGCATGCCTACATCACATTGACGAACGGGAGCTAGCCACATATCTCTCCATGTTATAACTATTGCATGATGAATGTCATCCAAACAAATCACCGACCCATTGCCTACGAGTTTGTCCACTGCTGTTGTTACTTGCTTTTCTCTGCTGCTGTTACTACTGTTGTTGCTACTGTTACTTGCTTTGCTCTGCTGCAGTTACTACTGTTGCTGCTACTGTTACTTGCTTTGTGCTGCTGCTGCCACTACTGTTACTTTGCTGTTGATACTTTGCTTGCAGATACTAATCTTTTAGGTGTGTTTGAATCTGACGCATTCAGCTGCTAATACTTGAGAATATACTTTCACCTCCCGTCGTGCGAACCAACAAATTTGGGTTGAATACTCTACCCTCGAAAACTGCCTTGATCCCACGCGCTGGTGGGCTATTGCTAGACAATTTCTAATTGTTGAGCAATCAAGAACAACATTTCTCTAGCTATTGCCAGGGATCTGCTAACAGTGACCTTTCAGTGTGCCACTGAGAGTAGTTGGTCATGATATTGTCTAGGAGTTTTGTAGCGTCTCCGAACGCGATTTCCATGAACGTTTCACCTGAGGCGGAGTCCTCGATATTGCGAGAAGCAAAATTCAAACCATCTTAAAATATTTGTATAATCATCCACAAACTCAACCCATGAGCGGGACAATTTCTAATCATTAACTTCATCCTCTCCCAAGATTGTGCAACGTGTTCATGATCAAGTTGCTTGAAATTCATGATATCGTTACGTAGAGAGATAATCTTAGCCGGCGGAAAATACTTGGAAATGTAAGCATCTTTGCACTTATCCCAAGAATCGATACTATTTTTAGGCAAAGAAGAAAACCAAGTTTTTGCGCGATCTCGGAACGAGAAAGGAAAAAGCTTCAACTTAATCACATCATTATCCACATCTCTTTTCTTTTGCATATCGCAAAGTTCAATGAAGGTATTGAGATGGGATGCGACATCTTCACTAGGAAGGCCAGAGAATTGCTCTTTCATAACAAGATTCAGCAAGGCAGCGTTGATTTCATACGATTCCGCACTAGTGGTGGGAGCAATCGGAATACTAATAAAATCATTATTATTGGTACTCGAGAAGTCGAAAGTTTGGTGTTTTCAGCCATGATGACTTCAACAAACCAACAAGAACACAAGAAAGCAAGAGGCCTTGTGCCTCAAGGCTAGCTCTCCCCCTCCCTCCTATATATATTGGTGGTTTTGGGCTGATTTCAGACACAACTTTGCCACGTGCAACTCTAGCCTAAACCACATAGTTTCACCTCTAGATCGGATTTCTGCGGAGCTTGAGCGGAGCCGTGCAGGAGTAGATCATCACCACCACCGGAGCACCGTCACGCTGCCGGAGAACTCATCTACTTCTCCGTCTTGCTTGCCGTATCAAGAAGGCGTGTATCAAGCAGGCGTGTATCGTCGAGCTGTACGTGTGCTGAACGCGGAGGTGCCGTCCGTTCGGCACTAGATCGGAACGGATTGTGGGATGGATCGGGGGACGGTTCGTGGGACGGTTTGAGGGACGTGAAGACATTCCACTACATCAACTGCGTTTCTTAACGCTTCCTGCTGTGCGATCTACAAGGGTACGTAGATCCAAATCTCCTCTGGTAGATGCACATCACCATGATAGGTCTTCGTGTGCGTAGGAAATTTTTTGTTTCCCATGCAACGTTCCCCAACAGTGGCATCATGAGCTAGGTTCATGCGTATATGTTATCTCGAGTAGAACACAAAAGGTTTTGTGTATGATGATGCTCGATTTGCTTCCCTCCTTAGTCTTTTCTCGGTTCGGCGGTATTGTTGGATTGAAGCGGCCCGGACCGACATAACTTGTACGCTTACGAGAGACTGGTTTCATCGATTTCCATGCAACCTCGTTGCATAAAGATGACTGGCGGGTGTCGGTTTCTTCAACTTTAGTTGAATTGGTTTTGACCGAGGCGGTCCTTGGAGAGGTTAAATAGCAATTTGCACATCTCCGTTGTGCTTTTTGCGTAAGTAAGATGCGATCATACTAGATACCCATAGCAACCACGTAGAACATACAACAACAAATTAGAGGACGTCTAACTTGTTTTTGCAGGGTATGCTTGTGATATGATATGGCCAATGACGTGATAAGATATATTGGATGCATGAGATGATCATGTTGTAATAGTTAATATCGACTTGCACGTTGATGCTACGGCAACCGGCAGGAGCCATAGGGTTGTCTTTAAACTAATGTTGGTGTTTGTAGATGCGTTTACTATATTGCTAGGACGTCACTTTAGTAGTAATAACATAGATAACACGACAACCTCGATGGCGACACGTTGATGGAGATCATGATGATGGAGATCATGGTGTGGCGCTGGTGACAAGAAGATAATGCCGGTGCTTTGGTGATGACATCAAGAAGCACAAGATGATGGCCATATCATGTCACTTATGAGTTACATGTGATGTTAATCCTTTTTGCACCTTATTTTGCTTAGAACGACGGTAGAATTATAAGGTGATCTCTCACTAAAATTTCAAGACGAAATTGTGTTCTCCCCGAGTGTGCACAGTTGCTACAGTTCGTCGTTTCGAGACACCACGTGATGATCGGGTGTGATAGAGTCAACTTTCACATTCAACGGGTGCAAAACGGTTGCATGCGCGGAACACTCGGGTTAAACTTGACGAGCCTAGCATGTGCAGACATGGCCTCGGAACACATGAGACCGAAAGGTCGAGCATGAATCGTATAGTTGATATGATTAACATAGGGAAGCTTACCACTGAAATTATCCTCAACTCACGTGATGGTTTGACTTGAGTTAGTGAATTTGGATCATGTACCACTCAAATGACTAGAGAGATGTACATTTTGAGTGGGAGTTTATTAGTAATTTGATTACGAGGACCAATCAGTTGTACGTGTGCTGAATGCGGAGGTGTCGTCCGTTCAGCACTAGATCAGAATGGATCGGGGACGGATCGCGGGATGGTTCGAGGGACGTGAAGACGTTCCACTACATCAACCGCGTTTCTTAATGCTTCCCCTGTGCGATCTACAAGGGTATGTAGATCCAAATCTCCTCTTGTAGATGGACATCACTATGATAGGTCTTCGTGTGCGTAGGAATTTTTTTGTTTCCCATGCAACGTTCCCCAACAATTACTCAATGATTTTGGGTCCCAGGAGATACGAACGTTTGGGCAACTTTGGGGTCCGGTTACCAAAACCTCGTCAAAACTCACAGGTTTGGTCTATTCTGGCCAATTTCGTATGCTATTACTCACTGATTTTGGGTCCTGGGGCGATACGAATGTTTGGGCAACTTTGGGGTCCGGTTACCGAAACCTCGTCAAAACTCAGAGATCTGGTCCATTCTGTCCAGTTTTGTATCATATTACTCAGTGATTTTGGGTCCCGGGGCGATTCGAACATTTTGCGAGCTCCGGCGACCGGTTACGAGGACCTCGTCAAAACTCTTAGATTTGGTTTATTCTGGCCATTGTCCCATGCTATTACTCACCGATTTTCGGTACCGGGGCGAGGGCGATACGAATGTTTGGGTAACTTCAGGGCCCGGTTATGAAAACCTCGTCAAAACTCGCATTTTTGGTCCATTCCGGCCAGTTTTTTATGCTATCACTCACCATTTTTTGGTCCCGGCGCGATACGAATGTTTGGGGAACTTCGGGGTCTGGTTACGTGGGCCACGTCAAAACTCGCAGATTTTGTACATTCTCGCCAGTTTTGTATGCTATTACTCACTAATTTTGGGTCACAGGCGATCCGAACGTTCTGCGAAATCTGGGGACCGGTTACGGGGACCTCGTCAAAACCGACAGATTTGGTCGATTCTGGCCAGTTTAGTATGATATTACTCACTGATTTTGGGTCCCGGGCGATACGAACATTCGGGCAACTTATGGGTCCAGTTACCGAAACCTCTTCAAAACTCACAGATTTGGTCCATTCTGGCCAATTTTGTATGCTATTACTCACTGATTTTCGGTCATGGGCGATACGAACATTCGGGGAACTTTGGGTTGCGGTAACGGGGACCTCGTTAAAACTCGTTGATTTGGTCCATTCTGGCTAGTTTCGTATGATATTACTCACTGGTTTTCGGTACCGGGGCGATCTGAACGTTTCACAAATTTCGGGGACCGGTTACGATAACCTCGTCAAAACTCATAGATTAGGTCCATTCTGGTCAGTTTAGTATCATATTACTCATTGATTTTGGGTCCCAGGGCGATACGAACGCACGGGGAACTTTGGGGTCCGGTTACGGGAACATCGTCACAACTCACAGATTTTATACATTTTGGCCAGTTTTGTATGCTATTACTCACTGATTTTGGGTCCCGGAGCAATAAGAATGTTTGGGGAACTTCGGGGTGTGGTTAGGGAGACCTCCTCAAACTCGCTGATTTGATTCATTCTGGCCAATTTTGTATGATATTACTCACTGGTGTTTAGTACCGGGGCGATCCAAACGTTTTGCAAACTTCGGGGACTGGTTACGAGGACCTCGTCAAAACTCGCAGATTTGGTCCATTCTGGCCAGTTTTGTATGCAGTCATCGCGTTTGGCTCCCGGGTCGATACGAATGTTTGGGGAACTTCGGGGTCTTGTTACGGGAACCTCGTCAAAACTCATAGATTTTATACAATCTGTCCAGTTTTCTATGCTATTACTCACTGATATTGGGTCCCGGGGCGATACGAATGTCTGGGGAACTTTGGGGTGTGGTTACGGGGACCTCGTCAAAACTCGCTGATGTGGTCCATTCTGTCCAGTTTTGCATGATGTTACTCACTAATTTTGGGTCCCGGGGCGATCCAAAGGTTTCGCGAAGTACGGGGACCGGTTTCGAGGAACTCATCACAACTCCTAGATTTGGTCCATTCTGGCCATTTTTCCATGCTATTACTCCCTGATTTTGGGTCCGAGAGAGATACGAACGTTTCCGTAACTTCGGGGTCCGATTATTAAAACCTCGTCAAAACTCGCATTTTTGGTCCATTCTGGCCAGCTTTTTATGCTATTACTCACCGTGTTTCGGTCCTGGGGTGATACGAATGTTTGGGGATCTTCGAGGTCTGGTTAGGTGGGCCACGTCAAAACTCGCAGATTTTGTGCATTCTCGCCAGTTTTGTATGCTATAACTCACTAATTTGGGTCATGGGAGATCCGAACGTTGTGCGAAATCTGGGGACCGGTTACGGTGACCTTGTCAAAACTCACAGATTTGGTCCATTCTGGCCAGTTTAGTATGATATTACTCACTAATTTTGGGTCCCCGGGCGCGATAGGAACGTTCGGGGAACTTTGGGGTCCGGTTACCGAAACCTCGTCAAAACTCACAGATTTGGTCCATTCTGGCCAATTTTATGTGCTATTACTCACTGTTTTTCGGTTACGGGGCGATACGAACATTCTGGGAACTTCGTGCTGCGGTAATGGGGACCTCGTCAAAACTCGTAGATTTTATACATTCCGTCCAGTTTTATAAGCTGTTACTCACTAATTCTGGGTCCCGGGGCGATACATATGTTTGGGGAACTTCGGGTTGTGGTTACCGGGACCTCATCAAACCTCGCTGATTTGGTCCATTCTGGTCAGCTTAGTATGATATAACTCACTGATTGTGGGTGCCAGGGTGATACGAACGCATAGGGAACTTCGTGGTCCGGTTAGGGGAACATTGTCACAACTCGCAGATTTTATACATTTTGGGCCACGGGGTGATCCGAACATTCTGCAAAATCTGGGACCGATTACGGGGACCTCGTCAAAACTCAAAGATTTTGTCCATTCTAGCCATTTTTCCATGCTATTACTCACTGGTTTTGGGTCCCGGGGTGATACGAATGATCGGGGAACTTCAGGGTCCGGTTATGAAAACCTCGTCAAGACTCGAAGATTTGGCCCATTCTGGCCAGTTTTGTATGCAGTCATCTTTTTTGGGTCCCGAGTCGATACGAATGTTTGGGGAACTTCGGGGTTTGGTTACGGGGACCTCGTCAAAACTCGCAGATTTTATACATTCTGGCCAGTTTTGTATGCTATTACTCACTGATTTTGGGTCCCCGGCGATACGAATATTTGGGGAACTTGGGGGTGTGGTTATGGGGACCTCGTCAAAACTCACAGGACTGCTCCATTCTGTCTAGTTTTGCATGATATAACTCACTGATTTTGGCACCCGGGGCGATCGGAACGTTTCGCGAACTCCGGGGACTGGTTACGAGAACCTCGTCAAAACTCCTAGATTTGGTCCATTCTGGCTATTTTTTCACTAATTTTGGGTCCCACGGCGATACGAACGTTTCGGTAACTTCAGTGTCCCGCTATGAAAACCTCGTCAAAACTCGCATTTTTGGTCCATTCCGGCCAGTTTTTTATTCTATTACTCACCGTGTTTCGGTCCCGGGGCGATACGGATGTTTGGGGAACGTCGGGGTCTGGTTATGTGGGCCACGTCAAAACTCGTAGATTTTGTACATTCTCGCAAGTTTTGTATGTTATTACTCACTGATTTTGGGTCACGGGCGATCCGAACGTTCTGCGTAATCGGGGGACCGGTTACGGGGACTTCGTCAAAACTCACAGATTTGGTCCATTCTGGCCAGTTTAGTATGATATTACTCAATGATTTTGGGTCCCGGGCGATACGAACGTTCGGGCAACTTTGGGGTTCGGTTACCGAAACCTCATCAAAACTCACAGATTTGGTCCATTCTGGCCAATTTTGTATGCTATTACTCACTGATTTTCGGTCACGGGGCGATACGAACATTCAGGGATCTTCGGTTTCGGTAACAGGGACCTCGTCAAAACTCGCTGATTTTATACATTCCGGCCAGTTTTGTAAGCTAGTACTCACTGATTTTGGGTCCGAGGGCGATATGAATGTTTGGGGAACTTTGGAGTGTTGTTACGGGGACCTGATCAAAGCTCGTTGATTTGGTTCATTCTAGACAGTTTTGTCTGATATTGCTTGCTGGTTTTCAGTACAAGGGCATGATACGTCTCCATCGTATCTACTTATCCAAACTCTTTTGCCCTTGTTTTGGACTCTAATTTGAATGGAACTAACCTAGACTGACGCTGTTTTTAGCAGAATTGCCATGGTGTTGTTTTTGTGCAGAAATGAAAGTTCTCGGAACGTCCTGAAAATTTACGGAGAATATTTCTGGAAAATATGAAAAATACCTGCGCAAAGATCCACCGGAGGGGATGGGCCAGTGGGCCACAAGCCGTGTAGCCGCCGCCCCGTGGTGGCGGCTACCAAGCTTGTGGGGCCCACGTGGCTCTGCCGCCCCCAAACTCAGCTCTATAAATTCACTTTCATCCCAGAAAAAATCAAGAGAGAAGATTTCGTCGCGTTTGCGATACGGAGGCGCTGCCACATCCTGTTCTTCACGTGGAGGGCAGATCTGGAGTCCGTTTTGGGCTCCGGAGAGGGGAAATTGTCGCCAACGTCATCATCAACCTTCTTCCCTCTCCAATTCCATGAAGCTCTTCATCGTTCGTGAGTAATCTATTCGTAGGCTCGCTGGGCGGTGATGAGTAGGATGACATATATCATGTAATCGAGTTAGTTTTGATGGGGATTAATCCCTAGTATCCAATATGTTCTGAGATTGATGTTACTACTACTTTTCCATGCTTAATGCTTGTCACTAGGGCCCGAGTGCCATGATTTCAGATCTGAAATTATTATGTTGTCACCAATATATGTGTGTTTTAGATCCGATCTTGCAAGTTGTAGTTACCTACTATGTGTTATGATCCGGCAACCCCGGAGTGACAATAACCGGAACCACTCCCGGTGATGACCATAGTTTGAGGAGATCATGTGTTCACCAAGTGCTAATGCGTTGTTCCGGTTCTTTATTAAAAGGAGAACCTTAATATCCCGTAGTATCCTTTTGGACCCCGCTGCCACGGGAGGGATGGACAATAGATGTGATGCAAGTTCTTTTCCCTAAGCATGTATGACGACACACGGAATGCATGCCTACATCACATTGACGAACAGGAGCTAGCCACATATCTCTTTGTGTTATAAGTGTTGCATGATGAATGTCATCCAAACAAATCACCGACCCAGTGCCTACGAGTTTGTCCACTGCTGCTGTTACTTGCTTTGCTCTGCTGCTGTTACTACTCTTGCTGCTACTGTTACTTGCTTTGCTCTACTGCTGTTACTACTGTTGCTGCTACTGTTACTTGCTTTGTGCTCCTGCTGCCACTACTGTTACTTTGGTGTTGATACTTTGCTTGCAGATACTAATCTTTCAGGTGTGGATGAATCTGACGCATTCAGCTGCTAATACTTAAGAACATACTTTCACCTCGTGTCGTGCGAACCAACAAATTTGGGTTGAATACTCTACCCTCAAAAACTGCCTCGATCCCATGCGTTGGTGGGCTATTGCAAGACAATTTCTAATTGTTGAGCAATCGAGAACAACATTTCTCTAGCTATTGCCAGGGATGTGCTAACAACATTTTTTCTAGCGCCGTTGTCGGGGAGGAGATTGCTATATTCTCTGAGTCACTTGGGATTTATATCTACTGATCACTATGTAAGGAACTGGTGATACGTCTCAAACGTATCTATAATTTTTGATGGTTTCATGCTATTATCTTGTCATCTTTGGATGTTTTCTGTACCTTTTATATCTTTTTTGGGACTAACTTATTAATTCAGTGCCAAGTGCCAGTTCCTGTTTTTTCTTTGTTTTTGGCTCTTTTCAGATGTGATTTTGGAACGGAGTCCAAACGGAATAAAACCCCTGAATTAAAATTTTCCCGAACGGAAGAAGATCAGGGGGCTTGTGGGCCAAGCCAGGAGGGCTACAGGGAGCCCACAAGCACACCATCCGCCACCAGGGGGGCGATGGTGGGCAGGCTTGTGGCCTCCCTAGCTCCACCCTGACCTAGATCCTTCACCTATATATTCCCTAATATACAGAAAAAAATCAAGGGATCCACGAAAATACTTTTCCGCCGCCGCAAGCTTCCGTTTCTGCGAGATCTCATCTGGAGACCCTTCCCGATGCCCTGTCGGAGGGGACTTTGGAGTTGGAGGGCTTCTACATCAACATGATCGCCCCTCCAATGACTCGTGAGTACTTCACTTCAGACTTACGAGTCCGTAGTTAGTAGCCAGATGGCTTCTTCTCTCTCTTGGATCTTCAATACAAAGTTCTCCATGATCTTCATGGAGATCTATTCGATGTAATCCTCTTTGGCGGTGTGTTTGTCGAGATCCGATGAATTGTGGATTTGTGATCAGATTATCTATGATATTTATTCGAGTCTTTGCTGATTTCTTATATGCATGATTTGATATCCTTGTAAGTCTCTCCGAGTCTTGGGTTTTGTTTGGCCAACTAGATCTATGATTCTTGAAATGGGAGATGTGCTTGGTTTTGGGTTCTTACCGTGTGGTGACCTTTCCTAGTGACAGTAGGGGCAACAAGGCACACATCGTGTAGTTTCCATCAAGGGTAACAAGGTGGGATCTGTCATAGACATGAGATTGTCCATGTACATCATGTCATCTTGCTTAAGGCGTTACTCTGTTCTTTCAGACTTGATACACTAGATGCATGCTGGATAGCGGTCGACGTGTGGAGTAATAGTAGTAGATGCAGAAAGTATTGGTCTACTTGTTTTGGACGTGATGCCTATAGATATAATCATTGCCATAGATGACGTCATGACTTTGCGTGGTTCTATCAATTGCTCGACAGTAATTTGTTCACCCACCGTCTACTTGCTTTCATGAGAGAAGCCACTAGTAAACACTACGGCCCCCGGGTCTATTCACTCCTATCATTTCCACTTTCGCTTTTACTTTGCTTTGTTACTTTGTTGCTTTCAGTTCTCACTTGGCAAACAATCTATAAGGGATTGACAACCCCTTCATAGCGTTGGGAGCAAGCTTTTTGTGTTTGTGCAGGCAGTTGTGATACTCCTTCACTGGATCGATACCTTGGTTCTCAAACTGGGGTAAATACTTACCACCGCTGGGCTACATCACCCTTTCTGCTTCGAGGTAACACCAACGCAAGGCTCCAAGGCCACAGGGGAAATCCTTTGCATATTTGCCTAGGAAGTCCCTTAAGGCGTAGCCGTAGCAAAAGGATTCCTAGTGCCGTAACACGCCTATTTCTGGCACCGTTGGAAGGTCTTTTGTTGCAGTAGCAGAAGTATTTATGGCGTCGTTGCCGGGGAAGGAGAGATCTATTCAAGTAGGTCTCAGAAACTCATCTCTTGCATTTACTTTTTTGCCAGTTGCCTCTCGTTTTCCTCTCCCCCACTTCACATTTGCCATTTTCATTTGCCTTTGTCGTTCACCCTTTTCTCTCGCTTGCTTTCTGTTTGCTTGTGTGCTATGTGCCTTCATTATGCTTGCATCTTCCCTTGATGAAAATCTAGTGATATGGATCGTCACCCACTAGCTAATCTATTTAAGAGGCCCACTTATGTGGAATGAATTGCTAGTGAGTTGAGTGCACTTGACTATCTTTATGGAGTTTTGCTTGAGATGCGTGAATCTGAAAATCGTGATGAAGAAATTCATGAAGTGATTCACGAGGGCTCCTTGGATGAGAAGCATGATTTCAATGGTTTCACTATAAATTATATTAGTGACAATCATGCTAAAAATATGCAAAACCCTAAGCTTGGGGATGCTAGTTTTTCTATGTCCACTACTTGTTGCAATAATCATGATTGGGGTGATGATCTTTCTTATGATATTTGCAACAATATTGAAAGTGGGATTGGAGAAGTCATGGCTTTAGTTGATGATAATCCCACTATTTTTGAAGAGCGTCAACTTTGCATGCATGTGGATCTTGAAAAGAATATCCTATGGGATAGCTATATTGTTGAATTTGAATATGACCCCACATGTAATTGCTATGAGAGAGTAAAATATTGTGGTAGAAACCTTCATGTTACCAAATCACCTCTCGTGATATTTAGATTGCTATTGTCTCTTTCTTCTTCCTTGCATATGGTAACTATTGGTTGTCTTGACAATCTGTTTTCCTATAAAATGCCTATGCATAGGAAGTATGTTAGACTTAGAAGTAATTTTCACATGCTTTATGATGCTCTCGTTGTGCTTCAATTCTTGTTTTTTGTGTGAGCATCATTGATTTATCAATGCCTATCTAAGGGCGTTAAACAATAGCGCTTGTTGGGAGGCAACCCAACGAATCTATCCTTTTTCTTTCTGTTTTGCGTTTTCCACACTTCCATAATTCTGTTATGATTTTGTTTTTTTGTGTGTTTCTTTTTACGTTTGTGCCAAGTGAAACCGTTATGATTAGTCTTGGGGATGATCGTTTGGTCATGTTGGAAAAGACAGAAACTTTCTGCTCACGAAAAGAATTTTCATTTTTTTTATGTAAAAGCTTTTGAGTTGATTCTTTTTGCTGCTGATTACTATGAAAATTCTTCAGACTGTCGTAATGTTTTAGAATTTTTGAAGTACTAGAAGTATAAGAAATATACAGATTGCTACAGACTGGTCTGCTGTTAACAGATTCTGTTTTTGTTGTGTTGGTTGCTAATTTTGATGATACTATGGATAGTATCGGGGGGTATTAGCCATGGAAGATTGAAAATACAGTAACCCAACATCAACATAAGTAGAATTTAAGTTTTCTACAGTACCTAAGGAAGTGGTGGTTTGCTTTCTCATACTAATGATATCACGAGTTTCTGTTTAAGTTTCGTGTTGTGAAGTTTTCAAGTTTTGGGTGAAGTTCTTATGGACAAAGAGATAAAGTGTGGCAAGAACTCAAGCTTGGGGATGCCCAAGTCACCCCAAGATATTCAAGGATGCCGTAAAAGCCTAAGCTTGGGGATGCCCCGGGAAGGCATCCCCTCTCTCGTCTTCGGTCCATCGGTAACGTTACTTGGGGCAATATTTTTATTCACCACATGTTATGTGTTTTTGCTTGGAGCGTCTTGTATCGTAGGAGTCTTTTATTTTTGTTGTGTCACAATCATCCTTGATGCACACCTAGAGAGAGAGACATGCACTCACCGTGATTTTGTCGAGCGTCACTTATATCTTTTGGTAGACAATTCAGCTCACATGTGCTTCACTTATATCTTTTGAACTAGATACTTTTGCTCTGTGTGCTTCACTTATATCTTTTAGAGCACAACGGTGCATGGCTTGGTAGTTGATCTATGCTTTGAAATTAGTCTCAAAAGGGTTAGTTATCCAAAGGGATACGAATACTTCCACCTTCATGTTCATTGAATAGTTAGAGAAGTTTGATTCATCTCAATTAGTTTTGAGTTGTGGTTTTGGTAATATTGAAGTCATGCTATTAAGGTGTTGTGGATATAGAAATACTTGTGTTGAAGTTAGTGATTCCCGTAGCATGCACGTACGGTGAACCGCTATGTGATGAAATCTGAGCATGATTAGTCTATTGATTGTCATCCTTTGTGTGGCGGTCGGGATCGCGCGATGGTTTATACCTACCAACCCTTCCCCTAGGAGTATGCGTTGAATGCTTTGTTTCGATTACTAATAAAACTTTTGCAACAAGTATATGAGTTCTTCATGACTAATGTTGAGTCCATGGTTTAGATGCACTTTCACCTTCTAGCATCACTATCTTCTTAGTGCCGTGCAACTTTCACCGGTGCACAAAACCCACCATTAGCCTCCCTCAAAACAGCCACCATACCCCCCTACTATGGCTTTTTCAAAGTCATTCCAAGATATATTGCCATGAAACTACCACCATGACATGTGCCACCACGTCTACATTGCCATTGCATGATCATAAGATAGCTAGCATGATGTTTCCATTAATGTCTATGCCATGCTAGATCGTTGTCACGGTACACTACCGATGGCATTCCATATAGAGTCATCGTTGCTCTAAGTTTTGAGTTGAAAGTGTGATGATCATCATTGATGGAGCATTGTCCCATGTGAGGAAATAAAAGAGGCCAAAGAAGCCCACACAAAAAAAGGCCAAAGAGCCCACCAAAAAAAGAGAGAGAAAAAGAGAGAAGGGACAATGCTACCACTTTCCACACTTGTGCATATTAAGCACCGTGATCTTCATGATTGAGAGTCTCTCATTTTGTCACCACCATATAGCTAGTGGGAAATTTTCATTATATAACTTGGCTTGTATATTCCAATGATAGGCTTCCTCAAAATTGCCTTAGGTCTTCGTGAGCAAGCAAGTTTTATGCACACCCACTAGTTTTCTTTAAGAGCTTTCACATACTCTTAGCTCTAGTGCATCATTTGTATGGCAATCCCTACTCATTCACATTGATATCTATTGATGAGCATCTCCACAGCTCATTGATATGCCTAGTGAATTTGACCATCTTCTCCTTGTTTTGTCTTGCAACCTCCACCACACTCCACACCACTTATAGTGCTAAAACCATGGCTCACGCTCATGTATTGCGTGAGAGTTGAAAAGGTTTGAGAAAGTAAAGGTGTGAAAAAATTACTTGGCCAATACCGGGGTTGTGCATGATTTAAATTCGTTGTGCAATGATGATAGAGCATAACCAGACTATATGCTTTTGTAGGGATAACTTTCTTTTGGCCTTGTTATTTTGAAAGTTCATGATTACCTTGCTAGTTTGCTTGAATTATTATTGTTTCCACGTCAATAGCAAACTATTGTTTTGAATCTAATGGATCTGAACATTCACGTCGCATAAGAGGAGTTACAAAGGACATCTATGCTAGGTAGCATGAAAGCATCAAAAATTCATTCTTTATCACTTCCCTACTCGAGGACGAGCAGGAGTTAAGCTTGGGGATACTTGATACGTCTCAAACGTATCTATAATTTTTGATGGTTTCATGTTGTTATCTTGTCATCTTTGGATGTTTTATGTACCTTTTATATCTTTTTTGGGACTAACTTATTAATTCGTGCCAAGTGCGAGTTCCTGTTTTTTCTGTGTTTTTGGCTCTTTTCAGATCTAATTTTGGAACGGAGTCCAAACAGAATAAAATCTCCAAATTAATTTTTTCCCGAACGGAAGAATATCAGGGGGCTTGTGGGCCAAGCCAGGAGGGCTACAGGGAGCCCACAAGCCCCCCATCCGCCACCAGGGGGGCGGGGGTGGGCAGGCTTGTGGCCTCCCTGGCGCCCCCTGACCTAGATCCTTCACCTATATATTCCCTAAAATACAGAAAAAAATCAAGGGATCCACGAAAATACTTTTTCGCCGCCGGAAGCTTCCGTTTCCGCGAGAGCTCATCTAGAGACCCTTCCCGGTGCCCTGCCGGAGGGGACTTTGGAGTTGGAGGGCTTGTACATCAACATCATCGCCCCTCCAATGACTCGTGAGTAGTTCACTTCAGACCTACGTGTCCGTAGTTAGTAGCTAGATGGCTTCTTATCTCTCTTGGATCTTCAATACATAGTTCTCCATGATCTTCATGGAGATCTATCCGATGTAATCCTCTTTGGCGGTGTGTTTGTCAAAATCCGATGAATTGAGGATTTGTGATCAGATTATCTATGATATTTATTTGAGTCTTTGCTGATTTCTTATATGCATGATTTGATATCCTTGTAAGTCTCTCCGAGTCTTGGGTTTTGTTTGGCCAACTAGATCTATGATTCTTGCAATGGGAGAAGTGCTTGGTTTTGGGTTCTTACCATGTGGTGACCTTTCCCAGTGACAGTAGGGGCAACAAGGCACACATCGTGTAGTTGCCATCAAGGATAACAAGGTGGGCTCTGTCGTAGATATGAGATTGTCCATCTACATCATGTCATCTTGGTTAAGGCGTTACTCTGTTCTTTCGGACTTAATACACTAGATGCATGCTGGATAGCGGTCGACGTGTGGAGTAATAGTAGTAGATGCAGAAAGTATCGGTCTACTTGTTTTGGACATGGTGCCTATAGATATAATCATTGCCATAGATGACGTCACAACTTTGCGCGGTTCTATCAATTGCTCGACAGTAATTTGTTCACCCACCGTCTACTTGCTTTCATGAGAGAAGCCACTAGTAAACACTACGGCCCCCGGGTCTATTCACACCTATCGTTTCCACTTTCGCTTTTACTTTGCTTTGTTACTTTGTTGCTTTCAGTTCTCACTTGGCGAACAATCTATAAGGGATTGACAACCCCTTCATAGCGTTGGGAGCAAGTTTTTTCTGTTTGTGCAGGCACTTGTGATACTCCTTCACTGGATCGATACCTTGGTTCTCAAACCGAGGGAAATACTTACCACCGCTGTGCTACATCACCCTTTCCGCTTCGAGGGAACACCAACCCAAGGCTCCAAGGCCACGGGGGAAATCCTTTGCATATTTGCCTAGGAAGTCCCTTAAGGTGTGGCCATAGCAGAAGGATTCCTCGTGCCGTAACACGCCTATTTCTCGTGCCGTTGGAAGGTCTTTTGTTGCAGTAGCAACTGCCATCTAGCTGTGCACTTGATTCACCTTCAGTTATGAGTAAGTTTGCGACACCACCTCCTGCTAGAAATCTTGATATGTCGCCTCTGCTTGATGATGCTTATGATGCTACTATGCCTGATACTGCTAGAGATGCTATGCTTGATACTGCCTTGCCTGATGATGCTATGCGTGATACTGCTAGAGATGCTATGCTTGATACCGCCTTGCCTGATGATGCTATGCGTGATACTGCTAGAGATGCTATGCCAGATACTGCTAGAGATGCTATGCATGATGATGCTATGCCTGATACTGCTAGAGATGCTATTTTGCCTAATGATGCTATACTTGATACTGCTAGAGATACTACTTTGCCTGATATGCCATTAGGGGTATTCCTTGATGCTCATATTGCTAGAGTTACTGCCAATGCTCGTGATGCTTCTGAAACTGCCGATACCATTGAGATAGAACCTGCTTTTGCTCCTGCTAGATCTAGCTCTCCTATATATGAATTGCCTGATATACCTGAGGGTTACGCTATGGAGGGAGAGATAGCTGAGGATTTTCTTGTGTGTAAGGATGCCTATGACGCTGAGAAATTACTTCTCAAGTGGAAGGAAAAATCTCTGAAATCTAGGATGAAATACGACCCGAAGTTTGCCACTTCACCTATCTTTATCACCGATAAGGATTATGAATTCTCTGTCGACCCTGAGATAATCTCTCTAGTCGAATCTGATCCTTTCCACGTTTATGAGTCTGAGACGGTCGTAGCCCATCTTACCAAACTACACGATATAGCCACCTTTTCACTAGTGAGGAGAAGATCCGCTACTACTATATCCTTAAGTTGTTTCCTTTCTCCCTAAAGGATGACGCTAAATCCTGGTTCACTTCTCTTTCTCCTAGATGTGTGAGTAGTCTCCAGGATATGGTCTATTACTTCTGTGAGAAATATTTCCATGCCCATAAGAAGAAATATGCCTTGCAGGAAATATACAACTTTGCTCAACTCAAAGAAGAGAGTCTCCCACAAGCTTGGGGGAGGCTCATCCAGCTGCAGAATGCTTTGCGTGATCACCCTCTTAAGAAGAACAAGATACTTGATATCTTCTATAGCGGACTTACCGATGCCTCTAGAGACCACCTAGATAGTTGTGCCGGTTGTGTTTTTAGGGAACGACCTGTAGAACAAGCTGAGATCCTTCTGAATAACCACCTAGATAATGCTTGGACTATTCCCAAACCACCCCCTAAGCCAACTCCTAAGAAAATAGGTATTCTATTCCCCAGTCCCGAAGATATGCAAGAAGCCAAGAAATCTATGCAAGAGAAAGGCATTAGATCTGAAGATGTCAAAAATCTACCACCTATCAAAGAGATCCATGGTCTCGATAATCGGATACAAATAGTAGAAGTGAATTCTCTGTGTAGGTTTGATGAGAGTGATATTCCTTTTGATAAACCTGCTAGCGTGTGCTTTGATGAATTTGACAACTTTGTTTCCAAACAATAGAGTTTCAATGATTATGTTAGTAGACATTTGGAACAAAGTACTCGTATACTTAGTCATTTAAGTGCTCGTGTAGACAGAAATGTCAATGATCTCAAGCTTCTGAATAAACATGCCTCTATGATTACTACTCAGGTAGAACAAGTACTTAAAGCTCAGAATGACTTGCTCAATGAATTAAATGACAACTCTGTCAGAGTCATTACTAGAGGAGGCAAAATGACTCAGGAACCTTTGTATCATGAAGGCCATCCTAAGAGAATTGATCAAGATTCTCAAGGAATTAATGCTGATACACCCAATCATCCTAAGGAGAAGAACAAGGATGATAGAAACCTACATGTCAGCTCACCAAATACTGTCACACCTGAAGAACCAAATGATATTTCTGCGTCTGATGTAGAAACACAATCTGGTGATGAACATGAACCTGGTGACAATATGGACAGCGATGTTCATAATAATGATCAACCTAGCAATGATGAGGATGTGGAGATTGAACCTACGGTTAATCCTGATAACCCACAACCTAAGAGATACGATAAGAATGACTTCACTTCTAGAAAGCATGGTAAAGAAAGGGAGACATGGGTTCAGAGACCTATGCCCTTTCCTCCTAAGCCATCCAAGAAAAAGGATGATGAGGATTTTGAGCGCTTTGTTGAGATGATAAGACCCGTCTTTCTGCAGATGCGGTTAATTGATATGCTCAAAATGTCTCCGTATGCCAAGTACATGAAAGTGTTGGGGAACGTCGCATGGGAAACAAAAATTTTCCTACGCGCACGAAGACCTATCATGGTGATGTCCATCTACGAGAGGGGATGTGTGATCTACGTACCCTTGTAGACGGTACAGCAGAAGCATTAGTGAACACGGTTGATGTAGTGGAACGTCCTCACGTCCCTCGATCCGCCCCGCGAACTATCCCGCGATCAGTCCCACGATCTAGTGCCGAACGGACGACACCTCCGCGTTCAGCACACGTACAGCTCCACGATGATCTCGGCCTTCTTGATCCAGCAAGAGATACGGAGAGGTAGAAGAGTTCTCCGGCAGCGTGAGGGCGCTCCGGAGGTTGGTGATGATCTTGTCTCAGCAGGGCTCCGCCCGAGCTCCGCAGAAACGCGATCTAGAGGCAAAACCGTGGAGATATGTGGTCGGGCTGCCGTGGCAAAGTTGTCTCAAATCAGCCCTAAAACCCCACTATATGTAGGAGGAGGGTGGAGCCTTGCCTTGGGGGTCCAAGGACTCCTAATGGCTTCGGCCGAGCCAAGGGGGGGAGATCTCCCCTTCCAAACCGAGTCCAACTAGGTTTGGAAGGAGGAGTCCTTCCTCTTTTTCCCACCTCCTCTTTTTTTCTTTCTCTTTGATTTTTCTTCCTATGGCGCATAGGGCTCTTTTGGGCTGTCCCACCAGCCCACTAAGGGCTGGTGCGCCACCCTCAATGCCTATGGGCTTCCCCGGGGTGGGTTGCCCCCCGGTGAACTCCCGGAACCCATTCGTCATTCCCGGTACATTCCCGGTAACTCCGAAAACCTTCCGGTAATCAAATGAGGTCATCCTATATATCAATCTTCGTTTCCGGACCATTCCGGAAACCCTCGTGACATCCGTGATCTCATCCGGGACTCCGAACAACATTCGGTAACCAACCATATAACTCAAATACGCATAAAACAACGTCGAACCTTAAGTGTGCAGACCTTGCGGGTTCGAGAACTATGTCGACATGACCCGAGAGACTCCTCGGTCAATATCCAATAGCGGGACCTGGATGCCCATATTGAATCCTACATATTCTTCGAAGATCTTATCGTTTGAACCTCAGTGCCAAGGATTCATATAATCCCGTATGTCATTCCCTTTGTCCTTCGGTATGTTACTTGCCTGAGATTCGATCGTCACTATCCGTATACCTATTTCAATCTCGTTTACCGGCAAGTCTCTTTACTCGTTCCGTAATACAAGATCCCGCAACTTACAATAAGTCACATTGCTTGCAAGGCTTGTGTGTGATGTTGTATTACCGAGTGGGCCCCGAGATACCTCTCTGTCACACGGAGTGACAAATCCCAGTCTTGATCCATACTAACTCAACGAACACCTTCGGAGATACCTGTAGAGCATCTTTATAGTCACCCAGTTACGTTGCGACGTTTGATACACACAAAGTATTCCTCCGGTGTTAGTGAGTTATATGATCTCATGGTCATAGGAACAAATACTTGACACGCAGAAAACAGTAGCAATAAAATGACACGATCAACATGCTACGTCTATTAGTTTGGGTCTAGTCCATCACGTGATTCTCCTAATGACGTGATCCAGTTATCAAGCAACAACACCTTGTTCATAATCAGAAGACACTGACTATCTTTGATCAACTGGCTAGCCAACTAGAGGCTTGCTAGGGACAGTGTTTTGTCTATGTATCCACACATGTATATAAGTCTTCATTCAATACAATTATAGCATGGATAATAAACGATTATCTTGATACAGGAATTATGATAATAACTATATTTATTATTGCCTCTAGGGCATAATTCCAACAGTCTCCCACTTGCACTAGAGTCAATAATCTAGCCCTCACATCATCATGTGAATTACATTGTAATAAATCTAACACCCATACAGTTCTGGTGTTGATCATGTTTTGCCCGTGGAAGAGGTTTAGTCAGCGGGTTTGCTACATTCACATCCGTGTGCACTTTGCATATATTTACGTCCTGCCCTTCGACGTAGTCGCTGATGAGGTTGAAGCATCGTTTGATGTGTCTGGTCTTGTTGTGAAACCGTGGTTCCTTTGCTAGGGCAATGGCACCCGTGTTGTCACAGAACAAGGTTATTGGATTCAGTGCGCTTGGCACCACTCCAAGATCCGTCATGAACTGCTTCATCCAGACACCCTCCTTAGCCGCCTCCGAGGCAGCCATGTACTCCGCTTCACATGTAGAATCTGCTACGACGCTCTGCTTGGAACTGCACCAGCTTACCGCACCCCCATTAAGAATAAATACGTATCCGGTTTGCGACTTAGAGTCGTCCGGATCTGTGTTAAAGCTTGCATCGACGTAACCTTTTACGGCGAGCTCTTCGTCACCTCCATACACGAGAAACATCTCCTTAGTCCTTTTCAGGTACTTCAGGATATTCTTGACCGCCGTCCAGTGATCCACTCCTGGATTACTTTGGAACCTACCTGCCATACTTATGGCCAGGCTAACGTCCGGTCTAGTGCACAACATTGCATACATGATAGAACCTATGGCTGAAGCATAGGGGACAGAGCGCATATGCTCTCTATCCTCATCAGTTGCTGGGCACTGAGTCTTACTCAATCTCGTACCTTGTAAAACTGGCAAGAACCCTTTCTTGGACTGTTCCATTTTGAACCTCTTCAAAACCTTATCAAGGTATGTGCTTTGTGAAAGTCCTATCAGGCGTTTTGATCTATCCCTGTAGATCTTAATGCCTAGAATGTAAGCAGCTTCTCCTAGGTCCTTCATAGAGAAACTTTTATTCAAGTAATCCTTTATGCTCTCCAAAAACTCTACGTTGTTTCCAATCAGCAATATGTCATCCACATATAATATTAGAAACGCCACAGAGCTCCCACTCACTTTCTTGTAAATACAAGATTCTCCAACCACTTGTATAAACCCAAATGCTTTGATCACCTCATCAAAGCATTTGTTCCAACTCCGAGATGCTTGCACCAGTCCATAAATGGATCGCTGGAGCTTGCACACCTTGTTAGCATTCTTAGGATCGACAAAACCTTCGGGTTGCATCATATACAACTCTTCCTTAAGGAAACCGTTACGGAACGCCGTTTTGACATCCATCTGCCAGATTTCATAATCGAAAAATGCAGCTATTGCTAACATGATTCTGACGGACTTAAGCATCGCTACGGGTGAGAATGTCTCATCGTAGTCAACTCCTTGAACTTGTGAAAAACCCTTTGCCACAAGTCGAGCTTTATAAACGGTCACATTGCCGTCAGCGTCCATCTTCCTCTTAAAGATCCATTTGTTCTGAATAGCCTTGCGGCCCTCAGGCAGCATTTCCAAAGTCCACACTTTGTTCTCATACATGGATCCTATCTCGGACTTCATGGCTTCTAGCCATTTGTTGGAATTTGGGCCCACCATTGCTTCTTCATAATTTGCAGGTTCATTGTTGTCTAACAACATGATTGACAAGACGGGATTACCGTACCACTCTGGAGCAGAACGTGGTATCGTCGACCTGCGTGGTTCGACAGAAACTTGAACCGGAGTTTCATGATCATCATCATTAACTTCCTCCTCAACCAGCGTCGCAACGACAGAGGTTTCCCCTTGCCCTGCGCCACCATCCAAAGGGATGAGAGGTTCGACAACCTCGTCAAGTTCTATCTTCCTCCCACTCAATTCTCTCGAGAGAAACTCCTTCTCGAGAAAAGCTCCGTTTTTAGCAACAAACACTTTGCCCTCGGATTTGAGATAGAAGGTGTACCCAACTGTCTCTTTTGGGTAACCTATGACGATGCACTTTTCCGCTTTGGGTTCCAGCTTTTCAGGCTGAAGCTTTTTGACATAAGCATCACCTCCCCAAACTTTAAGAAACGACAACTTTGGCCTTTTGCCATACCATAGTTCGTATGGTGTCATCTCAACGGATTTTGATGGTGCCCTATTTATAGTGAATGCAGCTATTTCTAATGCATAACCCCAAAATGATAATGGCAAATCGGTAAGAGACATCATAGATCGCACCATCTCTAATAAAGTACGATTACGACGTTCGGACACACCATTACGCTGTAGTGTTCCAGGCGGTGTCAACTGTGAAACAATTCCACATTGTCTTAAGTGAGCACCAAACTCAAAACTCAGATATTCACCCCCACGATCAGACCGTAGGAACTTGATCTTCTTGTTACGATGATTTTCAACTTCACTCTGAAATTGCTTGAACTTTTCAAATGTTTCAGACTTGTGCTTCATTAAGTAGACATAGCCATATCTACTCAAATCGTCAGTGAAGGTGAGAAAATAATGATATCCGCCGTGTGCCTCTACGCTCATCGGACCACACACAGCGGTATGTATGATTTCCAATAAATCACTTGCACGCTCCATTGTTCCGGAGAACGGAGTTTTAGTCATCTTGCCCATGAGGCATGGTTCGCACGTGTCAAGTGAATCAAAGTCAAGTGACTCCAAAAGTCCATCGGCATGGAGTTTCTTCATGCGCTTTACACCAATATGACCTAAGCGGCAGTGCCACAAAAATATGGCGCTATCATTGTTAACTCTAACTCTTTAGGTCTCAATGTTATGTATGTGTGTATCACTATCAAGATTCAATATGAACAATCCTCTCACATTGGGTGCATGACCATAAAAGATGTTACTCATAGAAATAGAACAACCATTATTCTCTGACTTAAAAGAGTAACCGTCTCGCAATAAACGAGATCCAGATATAATGTTCATGCTCAACGCAGGCACTAAATAACAATGATTCAAGTTCATAACTAATCCTGATGGTAACTGAAGTGAAACTGTGCCGACGGCGATTGCATCAACCTTGGAACCATTTCCTACGCGCATCGTCACTTCATCTTTCGCCAGCCTTCGTCTATTCCGCAGTTCCTGTTTCGAGTTGCAAATATGAGCAACAGAACCGGTATCGAATACCCAGGCAGTACTACGAGAGCCGGTACACATCAATAACATGTATATCAAATATACCTGATTTTTCTTTGGCCGCCTTCTTATCAGCCAGATACTTGGGGCAATTGCGCTTCCAGTGACCCATACCCTTGTAATAGTAACACTCTGTTTCAGGCTTAGGTCCAGCTTTGGGTTTCTTCGTCGGATTGGCAACAGGCTTGCCGCTCTTCTTTGAATTACCCTTCTAGCCTTTGTCGTTTCTCTTGAAACTAGTGGTCTTATTCACCATCAACACTTGATGCTCTTTACGGAGTTCAGACTCTGCGACTTTCAGCATCACAAACAACTCGCCGGGAGACTTGTTCATCCCTTGCATGTTGTAGCTCAACACAAAGCCTTTATAGCTTGGCGGCAGTGACTGAAGGATTCTGTCAGTGATAGCTTCTTGCGGGAGTTCAATCCCCAGCTCAGCTAGACGGTTTGAGTACCCAGACATTTTGAGCACATGTTCACTTACAAACGAGTTCTCCTCCATCTTGCAAGCATAGAATTTATCGGAGGTCTCATACCTCTCGATCCGGGCGTTCTTCTGAAAGATAAACTTCAACTCCTGGAACATCTCAAATGCTCCATGACGCTTAAAGCGACGTTGAAGTCCCGGTTCTAAGCCATACAAGACTGGACATTGAACTACTGAATAGTCCTCCTTACGTGCTAACCAAGCGTTCTTAGCATCCTGATTAGCTGTAGCGGGTGGTTCATCTCCTAGCGCAGCATTAAGGACATAATCCTTCTTCCCAGCTTGTAAGATTAGCTTAAGATTACGAGCCCAGTCTACAAAGTTGCTTCCATCATCTTTCAACTTAGCTTTCTCTAGGAACGTATTAAAATTCAGGGTGACTGTCACGTGAGCCATGATCTACAACACAAATATATTCAAAGTGGACTTAGACTATGTTCAAGATAATTAGAGTTTAACTTAATCAAATTACTCGCTAAACTCCCACTCAAAAAGTACATCTCTCTAGTCATTTGAGTGGTTCATGATCCACTTACACTAGCTCAAGTCCGATCATCACGTGAGTTGAGTATAGTTTCAGTGGTAAGCATCCCCATGCTAATCATATCATCTATATGATTCATGATCGACCTTTCGGTCTCATGTGTTCCGAGGCCATGTCTGCACATGCTAGGCTCGTCAAGCTTAACCCGAGTGTTCCGCTTGCGCAACTGTTTTGCACCCGTTGTATGTGAAGTTGAGTCTATCACACCCGATCATCACGTGGTGTCTCGAAACGACGAACTGTAGCAACGGTGCACAGTCGGGGAGAACACAATTTCGTCTTGAAATTTTAGTGAGAGATCACCTCATAATGCTACCGTCGTTCTAAGCAAAATAAGGTGCATAAAAGGATTAACATCACATGCAATTCATAAGTGACATGATATGTCCATCATCACGTGCTCCTTGATCTCCATCACCAAAGCACCGGCACGATCTTCTGGTCACCGGCGCCACACCATGATCTCCATCAACGTGTCGCCATCGGGGTTGTCGTGCTACTCATGCTATTACTACTAAAGCTACATCCTAGCAAAATAGTAAATGCATCTGCAAGCACAAACGTTAGTATAAAGACAACCCTATGGCTCGTGCCGGTTGCCGTACCATCGACGTGCAAGTCGATATAATCTATTACAACATGATCATCTCATACATCCAATATATCACATCACATCGTTGGCCATATCACATCACAAGCATACCCTGCAAAAACAAGTTAGACGTCCTCTAATTTTGTTGTTGCATGTTTTACGTGGTGACCATGGGTATCTAGTAGGATGGCATCTTACTTACGCAAACACCACAACGGAGATATATGAGTTGCTATTTAACCTCATCCAAGGACCTCCTCGGTCAAATCCAATTCAACTAAAGTTGGAGAAACTGACACCCGTCAGTCATCTTTGAGCAACGGAGTTACTCGTAGTGATGAAACCAGTCTCTCGTAAGCGTACGAGTAATGTCGGTCCGAGCCGCTTCCATCCAACAATACCGTGGAATCAAGAAAAGACTAAGGAGGGCAGCAAAACGCACATCACCGGCCACAAAAACTTTTGTGTTCTACTCGAGAAGACATCTACGCATGAACCTAGGTCATGATGCCACTGATGGGGAACGTCGCATGGGAAACAAAAAATTTCCTACGCGCACGAAGACCTATCATGGTGATGTCCATCTACGAGAGGGGATGTGTGATCTATGTACCCTTGTAGACCGTACAGCAGAAGCGTTAGTGAACGCGGTTGATGTAGTGGAACATCCTCACGTCCCTCGATCCGCCCCGCGAACTATCCCGCGATCAGTCCCACGATCTAGTGCCGAACGGACGGCACCTCCGCGTTCAGCACACATACAGCTTGACGATGATCTCGGCCTTCTTGATCCAGCAAGAGAGACGGAGAGGTAGAAGAGTTCTCCGGCAGCATGACGGCGCTCCGGAGGTTGGTGATGATCTTGTCTCAGCAGGGCTCCGCCCGAGCTCCACAGAAACGCGATCTAGAGGCAAAACCGTGGAGATATGTGGTCGGGCTGCCGTGGCAAAGTTGTCTCAAATCAGCCATAAAACCCCACTATATATAGGAGGAGGAGGGGGGAGCCTTGCCTTGGGGTCCAAGGAACCCTAATGGCTTCGGCCGAGCCAAGGGGGGAGATCTCCCCTTCCAAACCGAGTCCAACTAGGTTTGGAAGGAGGAGTCCTTCCCCCTTTTCCCACCTCCTCTTATTTTTTTCTCTTTGATTTTTCTTCCTATGGCGCATAGGGCTCTTTTGGGCTGTCCCACCAGCCCACTAAGGGCTGGTGCGCCACCCTCAATGACTATGGGCTTCCCCGGGGTGGGTTGCCCCCCCGGTGAACTCCCGGAACCCATTCGTCATTCCCGGTACATTCCCGGTAACTCCGAAAACCTTCCGGTAATCAAATGAGGTCATCCAATATATAAATCTTTGTTTCCGGACCATTCCGGAAACCCTCGTGACGTCCGTGATCTCATCCGGGACTCCGAACAACATTCGGTAACCAACCATATAACTCAAATACGCATAAAACAACGTCGAACCTTAAGTGTGCAGACCCCGCGGGTTCGAGAACTATGTAGACATGACCCGAGAGACTCCTCGGTCAATATCCAATAGCGGGACCTGGATGCCCATATTGGATCCTACATGTTCTACGAAGATCTTATCGTTTGAACCTCAGTGCCAAGGATTCATATAATCCCGTATGTCATTCCCTTTGTCCTTCGGTATGTTACTTGCCCGAGATTCGATCGTCAGTATCCGTATACCTATTTCAATCTTGTTTACCGGCAAGTCTCTTTACTCGTTCCGTAATACAAGATCCCGCAACTTACACTAAGTCACATTGCTTGCAAGGCTTGTGTGTGATGTTGTATTACCGAGTGGGCCCCGAGATACCTCTCCGTCACACGGAGTGACAAATCCCAGTCTTGATCCATACTAACTCAACGAACACCTTCGGAGATACCTGTAGAGAATCTTTATAGTCACCCAGTTATGTTGCGACGTTTGATACACACAAAGTATTCCTCCGGTGTTAGTGAGTTATATGATCTCATGGTCATAGGAACAAATACTTGACACGCAGAAAACAGTAGCAATAAAATGACACGATCAACATGCTACGTCTATTAGTTTGGGTCTAGTCCATCACGTGATTCTCCTAACGACGTGATCCAGTTATCAAACAACAACACCTTGTTCATAATCAGAAGACACTGACTATGTTTGATCAACTGGCTAGCCAACTAGAGGCTTGCTAGGGACAGTGTTTTGTCTATGTATCCACACATGTATATAAGTCTTCATTCAATACAATTATAGCATGGATAATAAACGATTATCTTGATACAGGAATTATGATAATAACTATATTTATTATTGCCTCTAGGGCATAATTCCAACAGAAAGATATCGTGACTAATAAACGGAAGATACCAGATCTTGAGATCTCCACCATGCTTGCCAATTACACTTTCAAAGGTGGAACTCCTAAAAAACTTTGTGATCCCGGAGTGCCCACTATACCTTGCTCCATTAAAGAAACTACGTAAGAACTGCCTTATGTGACCTTGGAGTCGGTGTTAGTGTTATGCGGCTCTCTCTTTATCGTAGACTTGAACTGGATAAGTTGACACCCACTGAAATTTCTCTGCAAATGGGTGACAAATCAACTGCTTTCCCTATCGGCATTTGCGAGGATGTGCCTGTTGTGGTAGCTAACACCAGTATCTTTACAGACTTTGTTATCTTGGATATTCCCGAGGACGATGCCATGGCTGTCATCCTCGGAAGACCCTTTTTAAACATTGCAGGGGCTGTAATAGATTGCAACAAAGCCAATGTCACTTTCCATGTCAACGGTAATGAGCATACCGTGTACTTTTCGAAGAAACGATATCAAGTACATTGCATCAATGCTATCGAAAACACTTCATCAATTCTTATTGGGAGCTTTGAATGCCCTATTCCTCGTGTCAAGATGAAGTATGATTTGCTTGTAGGGGAGATACATATCCCCATTGAGGTGACTTAGTGGCTATTCGAAAATTCTCCGTTCTCTTTTGCGATTTGAGAAGGTTTTGTCATGAGGATTTGATCAACCCCATTGACGGATTTATTTCGATGACCATGAAATGGATGAATCAAAGAGTCACATACCTCTGTTTTAAGCTTTCACTTTCCATTGCTTAGAAGAAAAATGATAGATTTAGTTTAGTTTTTCCTGTTTTCTATTTCAGCGTCCCGAAGAAAAATAGCTCGAAAATAAAAGTTCTCTGATGATCCTGAAAATCTAGTATGATTTTTTCTGGAATATTTGAAAAATACTCGGACTGAGAGCTGGCCTGGGGGCCACACCAGTGGGCCACAAGCCATGTAGCCGCCGCCCCCCTGGTGGCGGCTACCAAGCTTGTGGGGCCCACAGGGACCCCCTCCACTCATTCCAGCTCCCATCCTCTTCTTCCACCTCCAGAAAAAATCTTTTTGCAGCTCAAACCCGTGTTCTTGCTCATTTGGCTGTGATTTTCGATCTCCTTTCTCAAAGCACCATTCTCCAAACTGTTTTGGGGAAATTACTCCTTGGTAAGTGACTCCTCCATTGGTCCAATTAGTTTTTGCTCTAGTGCTTTATCCTTCGCGTATTCTTGCTACCTTGGTGACCCTGTTCTTGAGCTTGAAATGTTGATTTTAGCTGGTCCCAAGTAGTTTTAGCGCGTGATATGGTCTCTAGGCACTAGTAGGAGTAGTTTCTACGAGTTGGGTTAATCCTTACTCACTTTTCTTTCGAAGTCTCTAAAAGTTTCAGAATTTTTCAGAGCTAGAAAAAGGAAAAGATGAGGAAGTTCTTGAGAGGCTCTTCAAGCCGTACCCCCAAGGAGGATGAGAAGAACCACCCCAAGTACGTGGTTCCTCGAGTCATAGAAGTTCGAGCATGCGAGTGGCCAAGTGATGAATTTTTGCGCGCCGCTGGGCTTTATGAAGACTTTTATTACTTGGTGGAGAACGCAGGTCTTACCGCGTTCGTTGAAGATAAGTGCTCAGAATACCTCCTCCTCACCAATATTTTCGTTCAAAGCTTCAACTTTTATCCGTGAAAGAATCCTCCCATGGTCGAGTTCATGTTATACGACGTCCCCCAGTGCATGACGCTACATGATTTTTTGCAACGTATGCAAATTACCTTATGTTGGGGATATTCGTGATCCTCGTCCATGGATTTGGAGGATTTCAATTGGATTTGCAAGATACCCAATGGGGGTAGTCTTAATGATCCTGCTAAGTCTTCGGTTAGAGATTTTGTCTCCAGTATAACTGTTGGAGAAACTAGAGACATCACGCAAGCTACCATAGGAAGCATTCATTTCCCTGGCTTGCACTACTTTGCCCTCTTCATAGGTAGGTGCATTAACGGCAAGGGTGCACATTGTCAGCAATGCGCATCCGACCTTAGTATCCTTAAGAGCGCAGTAAGAGGTGACAAGAGCTTCAACATGGGAGCTATAATAGCAAGGAGGCCGAATAATAATGCCATTGAGGGGGATTTCTTTGGTGGAATATATCCTACATGCTTAGCAAATTTTCTTGGAGTACCCATCCGTTCAGGAGACCCCCCTCTCCGTACAGCCTACCTTGATCGTGTCGCTCTAACACGCTACCAGTTCCTTTAGAGGGATGATCAATCCCTCCTATACCGTTTGATATTTAACCGACAGCGTGTTTTCCATATTACCCTTCCTGCTCCTGCTTTCTTTGACTTTCAGGTAAAACGGAGATACTACATAACCATAGGAGAGGCAGAGGAGTATGAGCGGGAGGCGACAGCTGCTCGTCTTCGTGAGGCAGCTATTCAGGCAATGGCTGCGGCACTCCCGTATAACACCCATTATGATTTTGGGTTTCGCCAGGACCATCCTTGGGAGTAGACCAAGCTAGGCCAAAAGCCTAAGCTTGGGGAAGTACGTGTTCTCACCGACCATACATTCATGCTTATGCTTTCACTTTGTTAGTCGGTGTTTACACTTTGCCACTGTATTATCCATGCTAGTTTATTTTCATTTTCTTGTTTTCTTGTTTTGTGTCCTTTTGAGAAAACCCAAAAATATTTTCTTTCTTCTTTTGCTTGTTGGGAGTTTTCCCTTTTAAATAGTTTTCTTTTTCTTTGGGTGAAGGTAGAAGATATTGGTTACAATGTTTAGTGGCTCTTGCATGCATACTTGTTTAGCTTTCAAAGATCCATATTACTTTGTCTTCTCCTTTGTGTTTGCCTGCAGATTCAACATAGTCCAATGCACGAGCACTCTTATTATTGTTCACATCGTTCGATCGTGCAAGTGAAAGGCAATAATGATGATATATGATGAAGTGACTGAGACAGAAAGGCTGGTATGAACTCTATCTATTTTGTTTTTGTAAATATGACTAGCTTGTCGTCCCAGATTCAACTTTGTTGTGAGAAAACCATGTTTGCAATGACAACTTAGAGATCATAGTTTCCAATGCCATGCTTAATTAACTGAGAGCTTATAATGGTTTGTCTTGAATGCCAACATAGATTTTGAGATGACTATGATGTAGTATGATAGGATGGTATTCTCCTTTGAATGATTCAAGTGGCTTGACTTGGCGCATGTTCATGCATGTAGTTGAAACAAAATCAACATAGCCTCTATGATGTTCGTATTCATGGTGATTTATATCCTGTTCATGCTTGCACTCAATGTTAGTCAAACTTATTGCATCTTGATGACTGTTGTCGCTCTCTAGTTGGTCGCTTCCCAGTCTTTTGCTAGCCTTCACTTGTACTAAGCGGAATACTGCTTGTGCATCCACTTCCTTAAACCCAAATTTTTTTCCATGAGAGTCCATCATACCTACCTATTTGCGGTATCTACCTGCCGTTCCAAGTAAATTTGCATGTGCCATTCTCTAAACCTTCAAAAACATAATCTGTTTTGCATGCCCGAACCGCTCATGTGGTGACAGGGGGCTATTGGTATCTTCCATGTTAGGCGTGTTATCCTCGACATGTGTTTATTCGCTGTCATTCATGAGAAAGGGGCCGGTAATTGGAATGCCCAGTTCCACGCTTAAATCGAAAACATAACTTTAAAACAAGACTCCCCCTGGATTGATGTTAGTATGGACGGTACCCGAGGATTCGGCTAGCCGTGGAATGTGATTGATTGGTGGTGGGGGAGTTAAAACTTTACTTTTCTCTTTGGGAACTGCCTATAGCATGAGTGGCATGGAAGATATTGAGAACTCTTGGTCATTGCGTTGACAATGAAAGCATGCCACCCAATTTTTTTATCTCTGTTTTGAAAGCTTGAGCTCTAGCACCTCTACAAATCAATGCTTCCCTCTGCGAAGGGCCTGTCTATTTATTTTCCTGTTGAGTCATCCTCTTCTTATATAAGCACCAAGTAGAGAGCACCTGTGTCATTTTTATGCTTTGCTTTTGATTGATATTGAGTATGACTATGACTGGATCTTCGTTGCTATGAATTACAATGTTTAGTCAGCCCTTGATCTTTGAAAGTGCTCTGCATTTATGTTTTGCGGTCTCACAAAGAGCTAGCGAGATACCACCTATTCATATTGCTTCATGCTTGTTTTGATTGAATTGTTGGTAACTGAAACTCATTATTATTTGCTCGTTAGCTGATTATGTCATTGATATTAGTTTGCCGTGAGACCTTTGTGTCACTTGCTTATGTGGTTAACTTGTGATCTTGCTGAAATTTTGGTTATGAGTTAGACATAGTTGCAACAACAAGATCAAATAGAGTTTTTCAAAGTTTTTCTTTCTCTTTCAGTTTGTCAACTCAGTTGCTTGAGGACAAGCAAGGTTTTAAGCTTGGGGGAGTTGATACGTCTCCATCGTATCTACTTTTCCAAAGTCTTTTGCCCTTGTTTTGGACTCTAATTTGCATGATTTGAATGGAACTAACTTGGACTGACACTGTTTTCAGCAGAATTGCCATGGTGTTGTTTTTGTGCAGAAATGAAAGTTCTCAGAACGTCCTGAAAATTTACGGAGAATATTTCTGGAAAATATGAAAAATACCCGCGCAAAGATCCACCGGAGGGGATGGGCCAGTGGGCCACAAGCCCTGTAGCCGCCGCCCCCCTGGTGGCGGCTACCAAGCTTGTGGGGCCCACGTGGTTCCGCCGCCCCCAAAACTCAGCTCTATAAATTCACTTTCGTCCCAGAAAAAATCAAGAGAGAATATTTCGTCGCCTTTGCGAAACGGAGGCGCCGCCACATCCTGTTCTTTACGTGGAGGGCAGATCTAGAGTCCGTTTTGGGCTCCGGAGAGGGGAAATCGTCGCCATCGTCATCATCAACCTTCTTCCCTCTCCAATTCCTTGAAGCTCTTCATCGTTCGTGAGTAATCTATTCATAGGCTCGCTGGGCGGTGATGAGTAGGATGAGATCTATCATGTAATCGAGTTAGTTTTGACGGGGATTGATCCCTAGTATCCACTATGTTCTGAGATTGCTGTTGCTACTACTTTGCCATGCTTAATGCTTGTCACTAGGTCCCGAGTGCCATGATTTCAGATCTGAAATTATTATGTTGTCACCAATATATGTGTGTTTTAGATCCGATCTTGCATGTTGTAGTTACCTACTATGTGTTATGATACGGCAACCCCGGAGTGACAATAACCGGAACCACTCCCGGTGATGACCAAAGTTTGAGGAGTTCATGTGTTTACCAAGTGCTAATGCGTTGTTCCGGTTCTTTATTAAAAGGAGAACCTTAATATCCCGTAGTATCCTTTTGGACCCTGCTTCCACGGGAGGGATGGACAATAGATGTCATGAAAGTTCTTTTCCCTAAGCACGTATGACGACACACGGAATGCATGCCTACATCACATTGACGAACGAGAGCTGGCCACATATCTCTCCATGTTATAACTGTTGCATGATGAATGTCATCCAAACAAATCACCGACCCATTGCCTACGAGTTTGTCCACTGCTGTTGTTACTTGCTTTGGTCTGCTGCTGTTACTACTGTTGCTGCTACTGTTACTTGATTTGCTCTATTGCTGTTACTACTGTTGCTACTACTGTTACTTGCTTTGTGCTGCTGCTGCCACTACTGTTACTTTGCTGTTGATACTTTGCTTGCAGATACTAATCTTTCAGGTGTGGTTGAATCTGACGCATTCAGCTGCTAATACTTGAGAATATACTTTCACCTCCCGTTGTGCGAAGCAACAAATTTGGCTTGAATACTCTACCCTCGAAAACTGCCTCGATCCCACGCGCTGGTGGGCTATTGCAAGACAATTTCCAATTGTTGAGCAATCGAGAACATCATTTCTCTAGCTATTGCCAGGGATATGCTAACAGGGCGATTCGAACGTGTCGCAAACTTCGGGGACCGGTTACGAGGACCTCGTAAAAACTCGTAGATTACGTCCATTCTGGTCAGTTTAGTATGATACTACTCACTGATTTTGGGTCCCGGGGCGATACGAATGCACGGGAACTTCGGGGTCCGGTTACGGGAACATCATCACAACTCCGAGGTTTTATACATTCTGGCCAGTTTTGTATGCTATTATCACTGATTTTGGGCCACGGGGTGATCCGAACATTCTACGAAATCTCGGACTTATTACGGGGACCTCGTCAAAACTCATAGATTTGGTCCATTCTAGCAATTTTTCCATTCTATTACTCACTGATTTTGGGTCCCGGGGCGATACGAACGTTCGGGGTACTTCGGGGACCGGTTATGAAAACCTCGTCAAAACTCGCAGATTTGGTCCATTCTGGCCAGTTTTTATGCAGTCATCGTGTTTGGGTCCCGGGTCGATACGAATGTTTGGGGAACTTCGGGGTCTGGTTACGGGGACCTTGTCAAAACTCGCAGATTTTATACATTCTGGCTAGTTTTGTATGCTATTACACACTGATTTTTAGTCCCGGGGCGATACGAATTTTTGGGGAACGTCGGGGTGTGGTTATGGGGACCTCGTCAAAACTCGTAGATTTTGTACATTCTCGCCAGTTTTGAATGATATTACTCACTGATTTTGGGTCACGGGCGTTCCGAATGTTCTGCGAATTCTGGGGATCGGTTATCGAAACCTCGCCAAACTCACAGATTTGGTCCATTCTCGCCAATTTTGTATGCTATTACTCACTAATTTTCGGTCATGGGGCGATACGAACATTCGGGGAACTTCAAGCTGCGGTAAAGGGGACCTCGTCAAAACTCACAGATTTTATACATTCCGCCAGTTTTGTAAGCTATTACTCACTGATTTTTTTGTCCCGGGACGATACGAATGTTTGGGGAACTTCGGGGTGTGTTTACGGGGATCCTCATCAAAGCTCATAGCTTTGGTCCATTCTAGCCAGTTTTGCATGATATTACTCACTGGTTTTCGGTACCGGGGCGATCCGAACATTTCGCAAACTTCGGGGACCGGTTATGATAAGCTCGTCAAAACTCGTAGATTAGGTCCATTCTGGTCAGTTTAGTATGATATTACTCACTGATTTTGCATCCCGGGGCATTACGAACGCACGGGGAACATTGGGGTCCGGTTATGGGAACATCGTCACAACTCGCAGATTTTATACATTATGTCTAGTTTCGTACACTATTACTCATTGATTTTGGGCCATGGGGTAATCCGAACAGTCTGCGAAATCTGGGATCGATTACGAGGACCTCGTCAAAACTCATAGATTTGGTCCATTCTAGCTATTTTCCATGCTATTACTCACTGATTTTGGGTCCCGGGGCGAAACGAACATTCGGGGAACTTGGGGGTCCGGTTATGAAAACCTCGTCAAAACTCGCAGATTTGGTCCATTCTGGCCAGTTTTGTATGCAGTCATCGTGTTTGGGTCCCTGGTCGATACGAATGTTTGGGAACTTCCGGGTCTGGTTACAGGGACCTCGTCAAAACTCGCAGATTCTATACATTCCAGCCAGCTTTGTATGCTATTACACACTAATTTTGTGTCTCAGAGCGATCCGAACGTTTCGCGAACTCCGGGTACCGTTTACGAGGACCATGTCAAAACTCGCATTTATACAGTCCGGCGAGTTTTACATGCTACTACTCACTAATTTTGGGTCCTAGGGCGATACGAATGTTTGGGGAACTTCGGGTTGTGGTTAAGGGGACCTCGTCAAAACTCCTAGATTTGGTCCATTCTGGCGAGTTTTGCATCATATTACTCACTGATTTTGGGTCCCGGGGCGATCCGAACATTTCCCGAACTCCGGCGACCGGTTACATCGACCTCTTCAAAACTCCCAGATTTGGTCAATTCTGATTTTGGGTCCCGGGGCGATACGAATGTTCGGGTAATTTCGGGGTCCGGTTATGAAAACCTTGTAAAAACTCGCATTTTTGGTCCATTCTAGCTATTTTTGTATGCTATTACTCACAGTGTTTCGGTCTCGGGGCGATACGAACGTTTGGGTAACTTCGGGGTTGTCACATCCGTGAATCCCTAATAGAGTATAGCAAGTTTGTGCTCATGTCTTCTTCATTGCATCCTAGTAAATGAAATGAAATCAAAAGCAAAGCAAAGAAAACAAAAGCAAACCCTAGCAACTCTATACTCAAAAGCAATTCCAATTTGGTGGCAAATTAAAGAATCCAAAATGGCCATTAGAAAAGTTCATTATTTCTGATAAATGTTGAAAACAAAATATTAGGGGTGAAATATATTTTCAAATTGCTTTTGGCATTTTATTTTAAATTTAAAAGTTACTGAAATCAACTATATAATTGATTTCAAATATTCCAAAATTTACAAAAATGTCGAAACTTTTTTTATATGTTTGGAAATATTCCAAATTACACCTCAGCATGTTTCAAACTATTTTAGGAATAGTTTGGAGCCAAAAAATAAAACAAAACAAAATCAGAAAGGATTTAACAGAAACAGAACTTGAAAAAAATAGGAAAAGATTTACGTGTCGCTCAACTTGGCCAGGCCCAGCTCCTCCCCTTCTGGCGTTTTCCTCGTTCTCCAGTCGGAGCAGGAGCTGGCCACCGCTTCTCCCGGAGCGCCCACGCACCTATGTGGGTACCTGGCTCGCCCGGATGAGCTAGAGAAGAAGGATAAGCCTCCCCGGGCTCGTTCCCATCCTCCCCCCTCCTCACTAGCCCCCTATGTCTCTCTCTCTCTCGGTCGCCATTGCTGCGAGCTCGTGCTCGAGCTAGCCATCGCTCTGGCCGTCCTCCCTCGCCTCTGAGTGCGCCGTTCGCTCCGCCTCGTCGAGCTGGTCGTCCCTGCCAAAGGAGAACAGCCCCCGAGCCCTGCATCGCCCTCGTCACCGTCGTCTTCGACCTTCGGTCGCTGGCAAGCCACCGTCGCTTCGTCGGATCCAGTGCCTCCCCGAATAGCCTGAGCCTCCCCTCGTCACCGCGGTGAGCTTCGGAGTGTTTCCCTCCATCTTCCCCTCTCCTTCTCGAGCTCTAGGCCCAGTTTCACTGGAGCCCGACGAGGACCGCCATTGTAGCTCGTCGCCGGTGACCCTACGGTGACCAGTTGGTCCACCTCAGGCCTGCAATAGCTCCAGCTCGTCGCATAGATGCTCTAGGAGCCAAACCCCATGCGTTTTGCCCCGATTTTGATGACCTCAATGATGGCCG
The DNA here is from genome assembly GCF_904849725.1 of Hordeum vulgare subsp. vulgare. Classification (NCBI taxonomy): domain Eukaryota; kingdom Viridiplantae; phylum Streptophyta; class Magnoliopsida; order Poales; family Poaceae; genus Hordeum; species Hordeum vulgare. The sequence continues at coordinate 569,943,846 of NC_058521.1, forward strand.
AGCTCCGGCAGCCACCGAGCTCGTCGCCGGCGTCGATTCCGGCCACCCCAGCTCCTAGGGTTTGCTCCATCGTGCGCGCCATCGAGTGGCCGTTCTCCCAGTGCCTTCTGCCACTCGATTAGTCATCGGAGACGCGTTTCCGACGCTCTCCGCCGTCCCTGGTGCTGCCGGAGGCTCACCCCCGGCGAGATCGACCTCGTCGCCGGTGGGTTCAACCCCCCTGGGCCTATGACAGGTCGGCCGAGCCCCAGACTAATTAGGTTTAGTTAAAATAAAAATAAAAGTTTTACTAAAAGTTAAATAGCCACTGACATGTGGGTCCAGCTCTGTTAAATAGATAATTAAGTTTAAACTTAATCTAAAACTGGCCAGGGTCACTCACCAGTGGGTCCCACTGGTCAGGTTTGACTTTCAACGGCCAGCTGACCTGCTGATGTCATGCTGATGCAATAAATCTAATTCTGGTTTTAAATAATTCCAGAATAATTGTAAAACTTTGGAAATTCATAGAAATTTGAATATAACTCGAAATGAGACAAATAATATATGCAAATTGATCAGAAAAATTCAATGAACACAATGGTGCTACTTTCATGCATGAAAAACAAAGTTATGAAACAGCTTCAGGTCAAATGAATTAAATTCTTAAGATAAATATGCCATTTCAAATATATTTGAATTTGGATTTCAAACCAGATGCAAACTAAGGTTTCACCAACCACATTGAATCATATCACCCTTCATCTCATGCCATGTTCATGCATCATGTTTGTTGCATATGATTGTTATTAATTGTATGTTGTTATTCGGTAGGCCTCGCCCCTCCGGATACGACTGATTATCCGACTAACGGATATCACCCCTGTGCTGAGCAACAAGGCAAGGAACAATTTTGATCATCCCTACAAATCCCATGTACTCGCTCCTGCTCTTATTTATTGCATTAGATCAAAATGTTTCAAATGCTTTTACCACATTAGATGAATCCATTCCTTTGCATGACCTGTCTTTGTCACAGTAATTAGCTAAACCTTGCAACCTAGCATACCTGGTAGATGCTTGAGCCATGATGTGTCTTATCCTGCTATGCATGCTATGCTTAGAGTTGTGTTTGGTCCGTCATATGGGTGATGAACAGGATCGTGAGAATGTGTTCAGTTAATAAGATTGTGTGTTGAACCTGATTTGGTAAAGGTACCGGTGAAAGGCTATGGAGGAGTACATGGCGGGTTGTTTCATGGGAACCGTCCTTAAGAACTGAGTTCCGTGTATGTAATCCAACACTAGATACTACCACACGTTGGTATTCTTAATTGACCCTCTCGACTTATTAATCGCCTAGTACTCGGTCCAAGAGTTGCAAGTAGTTTCTGGTGTTTATAGTCATGCTAGAGGCCGTGCATAGTGCTGACCTTAGAGGTGGGCTATGACACGGTAGGCAGTGGCACGGTGTACCGAGTGGCACCCGGATGGTGGGCTTAGGAACCTTGCACACATCGTTTGGGGCCGTGTCGAAAACCTCGGCCGGACTTCCGTGCGGGTTACTCTCAAATTGGCGATAAACCTGGACTAGGTATTAGCGTGGTTAACGGTCGTGGCCGACTCCCTCGCTGGGCTTCCACTTGAAGGTTGCCGAGGTGCATGACGTGCACATAGCGATAAGTGGTGAGAGCGTGTGTGAAGAAGTACACCCTGCAGGGTTCTGATCTATTCAAATAGCCGCGTCCGCGGATATGGACTACTTGGAAACATATGTTGTTGATAGAAAACTTTAATGGCTACTCATAACAGTATCAAGATAAGTGTGAGTGTCGTGGATGGCATTTCCGTAGGGAGACATGAATGATTCCATGATGGTGTATTGTTATGGAGTTAGTGGACTTGTGTGCGAGAAATCAAAGTTGTTAAAACTATTTTAAAACGTAGTTTTGTCTAGCCAAGGGTCAAAGCTGGCTTTTTGCTGGAAACCCCACAACCCCTAGTTGGTACATTTGCATGAGTAGATAGATTTGTTCTGAAGTCTTGCTGAGTACTTTTGTACTCACGTTTGCTTAATAAATTGTTGCATAGGATGTTAATGACCCTAATGGTGGATTCTATCTAGACGTTCACGACGACAAGTAGCTGCTGTCCCAGCTATGATCTGGCCCTAGGTTGGGTCTGTAGATAGTCCCGCCATGTGCCTTTTACCTTTCCATTTGTCTGTACTCAGACAGTTCTAATCTTCCGCTGGCTTGTAAGACTTGTTTGAATGACTTGTGATGATGGGTCGTGAGACCCCTATCTGTGTAATATTATGTGTGAGGATCTTCCGAGCCTTCTAAATAAAGTTTGTATGTTTATGGTTATGTTGTGGTGCCATCGATGTATCTATACATATCGGGTATGCCATGCGTATGTGTGTTGTACTTGATATATATGGGGTTCGAACTCCTAATCTTATGCCTTAGTAGCACTCCTTACGGGGAAATGCCCCTTTGTGTTTCCACCGAGCCATGGTAGTTCGCTACTGCTCCGGACACAGTGGTTGACCGGCATGTGTCCTTCTTAGCTGTCCCTTTGGGGAAATGTCACGCGGTGTAATGGAGTCCTTGTAGCTTGCTACGACTCGTCTACACTCGTTGATGACCGACACCTGCTTTGTTGGGTCATGTATGCCTGTCCCTGTACGGTACTGCCACTTGGGTTTATGACTAGACATGTCGACCCAGGTTCTTTGACATCGGAATGCTAGGGACACAATTGCATACGCGAGTCAAAAGGCGCAAACAGTCCCGGCTAAGGTAAGGCTCCAGCCGCGGGGATAACCGTGCGTGAGACCGTAAAGGGATGTGATGTGTTACATGCTGGATTCCTATAGGTTAGGATGGGGGCCCCGACAGCGTTGGTATCAGAGCCTGACTGACTGTAGGATTACCAAGCCAAACTGGTCGAAGTTGAGTCTAGAATTTCTTTAGTTATATATAAGGGAATTGTTTGTGGAAGGGAGCGTAAGATTCTTGCTTCTCTTCTTAAATTATTCTATTCTGGTCATCCTCATCTTTTCCGTGGGGATTAAGAACTAGGTTACTTATCTTTCTCTCAGGATCATATATTCCTAATCGGTAGATTATAAGACAACGAGTCGAGAGTTACTCCGGGTTTATTTTATTCCAAGGGAAAGAAAGTAAGTTTTGATGACCATGGAATTTAACTTGATAGTTGAGTGGTTATTCTATCCTATCTTTTGTGGGTTGTCTCAAAATTGTTTTTGAGCATTTACACCGTTATCCCGCCCAATTTTGTCTCAGAGCTCTAATGCCTTTGCATTACTCTCTATTTTCACATGCCTGGCCGTCCTTCTCGTCAGGTGGTCCGTCTGACTAAGTGCATTGATGTGCTGGGTCACACGGCCTTGCTAGTCACGATGATGTCAGTAGCCGGTTACCGCTGGTACCTAGAGTATACAGTGGAGGAGCAGTACCGGGATTTTAATCAGAGTCACTATTTTTACACTGTTAGGGTATTCCCAGATTACCCTGGAGCCGAGGAGCCGATCCATTGGTCTTATGGATTGGGGGTTACTGTTGACATGGCAGTACAAGATGCTGCCTATTCAATGTTGACCATCATGAGAGCCAGACATGCACTGCTGCAGAATTCAAACTTCTGCTATGTTCCCGCCTCTCAACCAGGAGAAGAAGGATACCTCAGTGGAGTCTACTTTGATTCCTCTATGGAGGATCCGCTGCTGCAGTCCACCGCTGAGATGTTAGAGAATAGAGACAGGGATGCTCGTGCCCTTCGTATGGAGCTCTATGCTACACGTGCCCGTCTATGGACGGCTTTGACACAGCTGGCACCTGTAGTCCAGACAGGGTATGGAGATATGGAGATGCTGAACCCTGTTAGGACCCATCTTCCAGCTCATGTTGACTGGCCTGCTATAGGAGGAGTCACCCCTCTATGGGGACCTCTACTAACACCAGTCAGGGGACCAAGGCCACACCCGTGTCCTTACGGTTCCTAGGGGTCTCAGGCTCGAGTATTTCCTCATCCGTAGGTTGAGCTCCCAGGCCATGGAGGCAACCTTTATGAGATGTTTTATGCGGATGCCTGAACCCGTGAATGGAAGAGTAGTATGGTAGTAGTTGTACTTCCACAGTCATGTGTACTTGTGGAGTATGATTATGTCGTGAGATGAATTCCGGAGGCATAGATAAATAATGTATAGGAAGCTTGGAAAGCCTCTGATGAGTAGTATCATCTTTTCAGTAGTTTGCTCTTCGGGTTTAGGTTGTACTGAACTATGTAATGGTGTGTATGAACCATGGTGTATATATGGCAGTTGTTTGTTACCATGTTGTTCGGATGTTCATTTCCGCATTCCATGTTTTCAGTGCATTCTTAATCCATAGCTAGTATTGATGATGATATTGGTCTAAGCTGTGAGTTTGTTTGCCAGGATGGTGTTCACCAGGCTGAACCGTGCCCCTGCCCATGAGCAGGGAGAAGGTAGTCAAGCATCGAAGGAGGAATTGCCTCACCCGCCCTCTCTAGCGGAAGTTATGCTTGAGGCGGAAAGAAACAAAAGAGAGACCAACCGTTTGCTAGAGCGTATTGAGCAGAATACGACTCGTCAGCCGAGGAATGATGCAGTGTCCCTCAATGACTTCGTGAAGCTGAATCCTCCGAAGTTCCATCACTCCGTCGATCCCCTCGACGTTGATGACTGGTTGTGCAGTATATCGCGCAAGATTCGCTCTGCAAATGTTTTTGAGGCCAACAAGGTGATCTTTGCGGCATACTTTCTGGAAGGACCCGCCAATTTGTGGTGGGAGAATTTTGAAGCTATGCGTCCTGCCAGACCAGCAGCCACATGGGCAGACTTTAGTGCAGCCTTCTGTCTGCACCTTATTCGAGAGGGTCTGATGGACCGTAAGAGACAGGAATTTTGTGCCTTCACCCAGGGAAAGTTGACCATGGATGCTTATAGCCGCGAGTTCGGTAATCTCGCTCGCTATGCAACTGAAGAGGTGTCAACTGATGCCAAGAAGCAAGCAAGATTCCGCAAGGGTCTGAGCCCTGAACTTCGTCGTGACCTGTGCCTCCACGAATGTACAAGCTTTCAAGCTCTTGTCACCAAGGCAATCAGTGCCGAGACTGGTCATACCGATTATGAAGCCACGAAGAAGCACTGCCGTGACTTTGGCTCCTCATCTGGTTCCGCGTTTTCAAAACGCAGGCTGTGGGTTCCAAATAGTTCTCTGCCACCAAGATACACCCTGAGGGCATCCTATGTGGCACCTCAAGCGAATCAAACCAACCCTCCAGCAAAGACCTATGGTGGTCCAGCTAGCAATGCTGCACCACGTGCCAATCAGGTGATCCGTTACAAGTGCGAAGAACTAGGGCACTACTCACAAGAGTGTCCCCAGAATATAGGTGCCAAGCAACCTGGAAAGTCCGTTGGGAAAGGCAAGTCGCGCAAAGCTTACTATGTGAAGCCAACTCCTGCACGTGGCTGCGTGAACTATGTTTTAGCAGAAGAAGCTGTAGAGGATCCCGACATTATATTGGGTACGCTCCTTGTCAATCATCACCCAGCGTCTGTTCTTTTTGACACTGGGTCATCTCATTCTTTCATTTCAGAAAGTTATGCACAGTTGCATAACATGTCCTTTTGTGATATGCCAATCCCATTGGTTGTCCAAACCCCTCGTAGTAAGTGGAAAACCTCTAGGATAACCTATGACAATGAAATGCTAGTAGACAGGCTAGTTTTTCTAGCATCTTTGATAGCCCGGAAATCTTCGGATATCAATATCATCTTGGGTATGGACTGGATGTCAGCCCATTATGCCAAGATTGATACTCATTCTAGAAATGTTCAGCTTACCCATCCCTCGTGTGAGATAGTTAATGTCTCTGCTCGAGTTGCCAAATGCCAACTCTATTCCCTCAATGCCAACCCTCTTCCAGACTTTAAGACATTCTGGTAGTCCGTGACTTCCCGGATGTTTTTCCAGAAGAACTGCCAGGAATTCCACCTGAGAGGGATGTAGAGTTTGTGATAGACCTTGTTCCGGAACTGTTCTAATAGCTAGAAGACCTTATAAAATGGCACCCCTGGAGCTAGCCGAACTTAAGAAGCAACTAGATGAGTCCTTGAATAAAGGTTTCATTCGTCCTAGCTCTTCTCCTTGGGCTTGTCCCGTCCTCTTCGTCAAGAAGAAAGATGGAACGGATCGGATGGTTGTAGATTATCGACCAGTTAACCTGGTCAGCATAAAGAACAAGTATCTGCTCCCTAGGATCAACCACCTGTATGATCAGTTTGCTGGATCCTCAGTATTCTCCAAAATGGATTTGAGGTTGGGTTACCATCAAATCAAGATCAAGAACGGGGACATTCCAAAAACGGCTTTTGTCACGTTATGACCAATACGAGTACACCGTCATGTCCTTCGGTTTAACCAATGCCCTAGCCACCTTCTCTCACTGGATGAATTCAATCTTCATGGAGTATTTGGGTAAATTCGTCGTGGTATACCTCGATGATATTCTCATCTACTCGAAGAACGAACAAGAACATGCCGAGCATCTAAGGCTAATATTCATGAAACTTCGAGGGCATCGCCTTTATGCCAAGTTTTCAAAATGTGAATTTTGGTTACCAGAAGTGACCTATCTAGGCCATGTAATCTCTAGTAAGGGTATTGCTTTCAATCCCGAGAGAGTTCAAGCCGTCCTTGATTGGACTCAACCTGAATCGGTTAAGCAAGTTAGGAGTTTTCTTGGTCTAGCGAGCTATTGTCGCCACTTTGTCAATAATTTCTCCAAGGTTGGAAAGCCTCTAACTGAACTCCTAAAGAAAGATACAAAGTTCGAGTAGACACCACAGTGTGAGCATAGTTTTCAGGAACTGAAAAGACGCCTGACTTCCGCACCTATGTTGCTACCACCAGATTTTTCTAAGGACTTTGTTATCTATTGCGACGCCTCGCGACAAGGATTAGGTTGCATTCTCATGCATGATCGTCATGTGATTGCATAGGCATCTCGACAGTTGTGTCCACATGAGGATAATTATCCCACACATGATCTCGAACTTGCAGCTGTAGTCCACGCACTTAAAACCTAGCGATATTTACCTTCTTGGTAATCGTTGCGAAATATTCACTCATCACCAAAGTGTGAAATATATCTTCACCCAGCCGGATTTGAATCTCAGGCAAAGACGGTGGGTTGAGTTGATCACAGATTACGACTTAGGGATAACTTACACCCCGGGGAAGGCCAATGTTATGCCTGATGCACTAAGTCGTAAGTCTTATTGTAATAATTTGATGTTACAACGAGGTCAACCACATCTCTATGAGGAATTTCGATAGTTAAACCTTCACATTGTTCCTCAAGGATTCCTTTCTAACCTGGTGGCGAAACCTACTCTTGGGGATCAAATCATAGCCGTGCAGACATATGATAAGGGTATATCCCGGATCAAGGAGAATATTGCTAGCGGAAACACTAGGGTTTTCTCTATTAATGAGCAAGGTGTCGTGTTCTTTCAGAACCGTCTAGTGGTTCCTAAGAGCAAACGTTTGCGGCTGTTGATCCTTAAGGAGGCTCATGATTCTCCTCTCACCATTCATCCTGGTAGTACTAAGATGTATCAGGACCTATGCCAGAGGTTTTGGTGGAAGAGGGTGAAGAGAGAAATTGCTGAGTTCGTTGCTAACTGCGACGTTTGTCGTCGAGTTAAGGCAGAACATCAAAGGCCTGCTCGCACCCTTCAACCTTTAGCTATTCGTGAATGGAAATGGGATAAAGTCAGTATGGATTTCATCACTGGATTTCCCAATACCAACAAAGGAAATAATGCTATCTTTGTGGTCATTGAGCATCTTTCCAAAGTAGCTCGTTTTCTTCCAGTTCGTGAGAGTATAACAGCTAGCTAGCTAGCAGAGTTATATATCTCTCGAATAGTGTCTCTTCATGGTGTTCCTCTGGAGATTAACTCAGACCGTGGAAGTACCTTTACTTCTTGCTTCTGGGAGAGTTTTGAGAATGCCATGGGGACTCACCTATCTTTTAGCAGTACTTTCCATCCTCAATCAAGTGGTCAAGTAGAAAGAGTGAATCAAATCCTAGAAGATATGCTCCAAGCTTGTGTCATATCGTTCGGTAAGAATTGGAGAAGTGCCTTCCATTCGCCGAATTTGCTTACAACAATAGTTATCAATCAAGCTTGGGCAAAGCCCCTTTGAAGTTCTCTATGGACGAAGATGTCGAACACCTCTTAATTGGTCAGAAACCGGAGAGAGGCAACTCTTTGGTCTGAATATGACCCAGGAAGCAGAAGAGCAAGTTCGCATTATTCGTGAAAAGTTGAAAACAGCCCAGTCTCGTCAAAAGAGCCAATATGATCGTCATCATAAGGCTGTGACCTTTGAAGTTGACGAGAAGGCTTATCTTCGGGTTACACCTCTGAAGGGTACCCATCGTTTCGGTATCAAGGGCAAGTTGGCTCCTCGTTACATCGGTCCTTTTCGCATTCTTGCTAAACGAGGAGAAGTTGCCTACCTGTTGGAACTTCCTCTGCATCTTTCCAAGGTTCATGATGTATTCCACGTCTCGCAACTCAGGCGTTGCTTTTCAGATCCTATCCGCGAGGTGGACCACGAAACGATTGATCTCCAAGATAACCTTTCATACCGAGAATACCATGTTCGTATTCTTGATCAAGCTGAGCGTACCACTCGACGTCAAAATCTCAAGTTTCTTAAAGTTCAATGGTCAAATCATTCTGAAAAAGAGGAAACATGGGAAAGAGAGGATCGTCTACGACTTGAGTATCCCGTGCTATTCCCGATGACTTCCAAATCTCGGGACGAGATTCTTTTGAGTGGGGGTGAGTTGTCACATCCCAGAATCCCTAATAGAGTATAGCAAGTTTGTGCTCTTGTCTTCTTCATTGCATCCAAGTAAATGAAATGAAATCAAAAGCAAAGCAAAGAAAACAAAAGCAAACCCTAGCAACTCTATATTCAAAAGCAATTCAAATTTGGTGGCAAATTAAAGAATCCAAAATGGCCATTAGAAAAGTTCATCATTTCTGATAAATGTCGAAAACAAAATATCGAGGGTGAAATATATTTTCAAAATTCTTTTGGAATTTTATTTTAAATTTAAAGGTTATTGAAATCAACTATATAATTGATTTCAAATATTCCAAAGTTTCCAAAAATGCTGAAATTTTTATATATGTTTGGAAATATTCCAAATAACACCTCAGCATGTTTCAAACTATTTCAGGAATAGTTTGGAGCCAAAAATAAAACAAAACAAAGTCAGAAAGGATTTAACACAAACAGAAATGAAAAAAATGGGAAGAAGATTACCTGTCGCTCACGTTGGCCAGGCCCAACTCCTCCCCTTCTATGGTCTTCCTCCTTCGCCAGTCGGAGCATGAGCTGGCCGCCGCTTCTCCCGGTACGCCCACGCACCTATGTGCGTGCCTGGCTCGCCCGGATGAGCTGGAGAGGGAGGATAAGACTCCCCGGGCTCGTTCCCATCCTCTCCCCCTCCTCACTCGCCCCCTACGTCTCTCTCTCTCTCAACAGCCATTGCTGCAACTCGAGCTCGAGCTAGCCATCACTCCGGCCGTCCTCCCTCGCCCCTGAGTGCGCCGTTCGCTCCGCCTCGTCGAGCTGGTCGTCCCTGCCAAATGAGAAGAGCCCCCGAACCCTGCATCACCCTCGTCACCGTCGTCTTCCACCTTCGGTCGTCGGCAAGCCACCGTTGATTCGTCGGATCCAGTGCCTCCCCGAGCAACCTGAGCCTCCCGTCATCACCGTAGTGAGCTCCGGAGTGTTTCCCCCCATCTTCCCCTCTCTTTCCCGAGCTCTAGGCCCAGTTTCACCGGAGCTCGGCGAGGACCGCCGTTGTAGCTCGTCGTCGGTGACCCTACGGGGACTGGTTGGTCCACCTAAAGCGTGCAACAGCTCCAGCTCATCGCGTAGATGCTCTAGGAGCCCAACCCCGTGCGTTTTGCCCCCAATTTCGATGACCTCGACGATGGCCGAGCTCCGGCAGCCGCCGAGCTCGTCGCCGACGTCGATTCCGGCTACCTCAGTCCCTCGGGTTTGCCCCATCGTGCGCGCCATCGAGTGGCCGTTCTCCCAGTGCCTTCTGCCGCTCGATTGGTCATTGGAGACGCGTTTCCGATGCTCTCCGCCGTCCCTGGTGTTGCCGGAGTCTTACCACCGGCGAGATCGACCTCATCGCCGGTGGGTTCAACCCCCCTGGGCCTATGACAGGTGGGGCTAGCCCGAGACTAATTTGGTTTAGTTAAAATAAAAATAAAAGTTTTATTAAAAGTTAAATAGCCACTTACATGTGGGTCCAGCTCTGTTAAATAGCTAATTAAATTTAAACTTAATCTAAAACTGGCCAGGGTCACTTACAAGTGGGTCCAACTGGTCAGGTTTGACTTTGAACGGCCAGCTGACCTGCTGATGTCATGCTGATGCAATAAATCTAATTCTGGTTTTAAATAATTCCAGAATAATTGTAAAACTTTGGAAATTCATAGAAATTTGAATATAACTCCAAATGAGACAAATAATATATGCAAATTGATCAGAAAAATTCAATGAACACAATGGTGCTACTTTCATGCATGAAAAACAAAGTTATGAAACAGCATCAGGTCAAATAAATTAAATTCTTAAGATAAATATGCCATTTCAAATGATATTTGAATTTGGATTTCAAACCAGATGCAAACTAAGGTTTCACCAACCACATTGAATCATATAACCCTTCATCTCATGCCATGTTCATGCATCATGATTGTTGCATATGATTGTTATTAATTGTATGTTGTTATTCGGTAGGCCCCGCCCCTCCGGATACGACTGATTATCCGACTGACGGATATCACCCCTTTGCTGAGCAACAAGGCAAGCAACAAATTTGATCATCCCGATAAATCCCATGTTCTCGCTCCTGCTCTTATTTATTGCATTAGATCAAAATATTTCAAATGCTTATACGACGTTAGATGAACCCATTCCTTTGCATGACCTGTCTTTGTCACAGTAATTAGCTAAACCCTGCAACCTAGCATACCTGGTAGATGCTTGAGCCATGATGTGTCTTATTCTGCTATGCATGCTATGCTTAGAGTTGTGTTTGGTCCGTCATCTGGGTGATGAACAGGATCGTGAGAATGTGTTCAGTAAATAAGGTTGTGTGTTGAACCTGATTTGATAATGGTACCGGTGAAAGGCTATGTAGGAGTACATGGCGGGTAGTTTCATTAGAACCGTCCTTAGGAACTGAGTTCCGTGTATGTAATCCAAGACTAGATACTACCACACGTTGGTATACTTAATTGACCCTCTTGATGTCCGTTATGCTACTGCACAAAAGACCTTCCAATGGCGCCAGAAATGGGCGTGTCGTTGGTGTTCCCTCGAAGTGGAGAGGATGATGTAGCACAACAGAGGTAAGTATTTTCCTCAGTTTGAGAACCAAGGTATCAATCCGGCGGAGGAGCATCTCAAGGTCCTGCACAAACACAAAAGCTTGCACCCAATGCTATGAAGGGGTTGTCAATCCCTTATAGATTGTTTGCCAAGTGAGAACTGAAAGCAACAAAGTAACAACGCAAAGTAAAAGCGGAGTTGTAAACGATGGATGTGAATAGACCCGGGGGCCGTAGTGTTTACTAGTGGCTTCTCTCATGAAAGCAAGTAGATGGTGGGTGAACAAATTACTGTTGAGCAATTGATATCTATGCAATGATTATTTCTATAGGCATCACGTCTGAAACAAGGTCACCACATGGCAGAACCGAAAACCAAGCACTTCTCCCATTGCAAGAATCATAGATCTAGTTGGCCAAACAAAACCCAAGACTCGAAGAGACTTACAAGGATATCAAATCATGCATATAAGAAATCAGCAAAGACTCAAATATATATCATAGATAATTGATCACAAGTCCACAATTCATCAGATCTCGACAAACACACCGCCAAAGAAGATTACATCGGATATATCTCCATGAAGATCATGGAGAACTTTGTATTGAAGATCCAAGAGATAGAAGAAGCCATCTAGCTACTAACTACGGACCCGTAGGTCTAAAGTGAACTACTCACGAGTCATTGGAAGGGCGATGATGATGATGAAGAAGCCCACCTGGCTTGGCCCAAAAGATCCCTGGACTTCTTCCGTTCGGGAAAAAATCATTTTGGGGTTTTTCTTCCGTTTGGACTCCGTTCCAAAATCAGATCTGAAAAGAGTCAAAAGCACGGAAAAAACAGGAACTAACACTTGGCACTGAATTAATAAGTTAGTCCCAAAAAGATATAAAAATGTACATAAAACATACAAAGAAGGCAAGATAACTGCGTGAAATCATCAAAAATTATAGATACGTTTGAGACGTATCACCTCTCGACTTTTTAATCGCCTAGTACTCGGTCCAGGAGTTGCAAGTAGTTTCTGGTGTTTATAGTCATACTGGAGGCCATGCATAGTGCTGACCTTAGAGGTGGGCTATGACGCGGTAGGCAGTGGCACGGTGTACCAAGTCGCACCCGGATGGTGGGCTTGGGAACCCTACGCACATTGTTTGGGGCCGTGGTGGAAACCTCGGCCGGACCTCCGTGCGGGTTATTCTCAAATAGGCGATAAACCTGGACTAGGTATTAGCGTGGTTAATGATCGTGGCCGACTCCCTCGCTGGGCTTCCGCTTGAAGGTTGCCGAGGTGCATGATGTTCACATAGCGATAAGTGGCGAGAGCGTGTGTGAAGAAGTACACCCTGCAGGGTTATGATCTATTCGAATAGCCGCGCCCGCGGATATGGACTACTTGGAAACATATGTTGTTCATAGAAAACTTTAATGGCTACTCATAAAAGTATCAAGATAAGTGTGAGTGTTGTGGATGGCATTTCCGTAGGTAGACGGGAATGATTCCATGATGGTGTATTGTTGTGGAGTTAGTGGACTCGTGTGCTAGAAGTCAAAGTTGTTAAAACTATTTAAAACGTAGTTTTGTCTAGCCAAGGGTCAAAGTTGGCTTTCTGCTTGAAACCCCACAACCCCTTGTTGATACATTTGCATGAGTAGATAGATTTGTTATAAGTCTTGTTGAGTACTTTTGTACTCACGTTTGCTTAATAAATTGTTGTAGAGGATGTTAATGACCCTAATGGTGGGTTCTATCTAGACGTTGACGATGATGAGTAGCTGGTGTCCCAGCTACGATCTGGCCCTAGGTTGGGTTCGTAGATAGTCTGGCCATGTGCCTTTTACCTTTCCATCTGTTTGTACTCAAACAGTTCTAATCTTCCGCTGGCTTATAAGACTTGTTTGAATGACTTTTGATGATGGGTCGTGAGATCCCTATCTGTGTAATATTATGTGTGAGGATCTTCTGAGCCTTCTAAATAAAGTTTGTATGTTTATGGTTATGTTGTGGTGCCATCGATGTATCTATACATATCGGTATGCCATGCGTATGTGTGTTGCAATTAGTAGCACTCCTAGTCGTATGTTGTTATCGGTATGCCATTTCTACAATTGTACTTGATATGTGTGGGGTTCGAACACCTAGTCGTATGCCTTAGTAGCACTCCTTACGGGGAACTGCCCCTTTGTGTTTCCACCAAGCCATGGTAGTTAGCTACTGCTCCAGACAGATTGGTTGACCGAAATGTGTCCTTCTTAGCTGCTCTGTCTATCCCTTTGGGGAAATGTCACGCGGTGTAATGGATTCGTTGTAGCTTGCTACGACTCGTCTACACTCGCTGATGACCGACACCTGCTTTGTTGGGTCATGTATGCCTATCCCTGTACGGTACTGCCACTTGGGTTTGTGACTAAAAATGTGGACATGGGTTCTTGGACATCGGAATTCTAGCGACACAATTGCATACGCGAGTCAAAAGGCGCAAACGGTCCCGGTTAAGGTAAGGCTGTAGCCATGGGGATAACCGTGCGTGAGACCGCAAAGGGATGTGATGTGTTACACGCTGGATTCCTATGGCTTAGGATCGGGGTCCCGACAGGGGTCTGGTTACTTGGGCCACGTCAGAACTCACAGATTTTATACATTGTCGCTAGTTTTGTATGCTATTACTCACTGATTTTGGGTCATAGGGCGATCCAAAGTTCTCCGAAATTGGGGGACCGGTTACGGGGACCTCGTCAAAACTCACAGATTTGGTCCATTCTGGCCAGTTTAGTATGATATTACTCACTGATTTTGGGTCCCGGGCGCTACGAACGTTTGGGCAACTTCGGGGTCCTGTTACCGAAACCTCGTCAAAACTCACAGATTTGGTCCATTCTGGCCAATATTGTATGCTATTACTCACTGATTTTCAGTCACGGGGCGATACGAACATTGGGGGCACTTTGGGTTGCGGTAACGGGGACCTCGTCAAAACTCACAGATTTTATACATTCCGGCCAGTTTTGTAAGCTATTTACTCACTGATTTTGGGTCCCGGGGCGGTACGAATGTTTGGGGAACTTTGGGGTGTGGTTACGGGGACCTCATCAAAACTCGCTGATTTGGTCCATTCTGGCCAGTTTTGTATGTTATTACTCACTGATTTTCGGTATTGGTGCGATCCGAGCTTTTCGCGAACTTCGGGGACCGGTACCTAGGACCTCATCAAAACTCATAGATTTGGTCCATTCTAACCAGTTTTGTTTGATATTACTCACTGATTTTGGGTCCGGGGCGATACGAACGCACGGGGAACTTTGGGGTCCGGTTCAGGGGACCTCGTCACAACTCGCAGATTTTATCCGTTCTGGCCCCTTTTGTATGCTATTACTCACCGATTTTGGGCCACGGGGTGATCCGAACATTCTGCAAAATCTAGGGACCGATTACGGGGACCTCGTCAACACTCATGGATTTGGTCCATTCTGGCCATTTTTCCATGCTATTACTCACTAGTTTTTGGTCGTGGGGAGATACGAACGTTTGGGGAACTTCGCGGTCCGGTTATGAAAACCTCATCAAAACTCGCAGATTTGGTCCATTCTGTTCTGGTTTGTATGCACTCATCGTGTTTGGGTTACTGGGCGTTACGAATGTTTGGGGAACTTCGGGGTCTGGTTACGGGAACCTCGTCAAAACTCGCAGATTTTGTACATTCTCGCCAGTTTTGTATGCTACTCACTGACTTTGGATCACGGGGCGATCCGAACGTTCTCTGAAATCTGGGGACCGGTTATGGTGACCTCGTCAAAACTCACAGATTTGGTCCATTCTGGCAATTTTTCCATTCTATTACTCACTGATTTTGGGTCCCGTGGCGATACGAACGTTCGGGGAACTTTGGGGTCCAATTACCGAAACATCATCAAAACTCACAGATTTGGTCCATTCTGGCCATTTTTCCATGCTATTACTCACTGATTTTGGGTCATGGGGCGATATGAACATTCGGGGAACTTTGGGGTCCGGTTTCCGAAACCTCGTCAAAATTCACAGATTTGGTCCATTCTGCCTAGTTTTGTATGCTCTTACTCACTGATTTTGGGTCACGGGGCGATACGAACTTTCGGGGAACTCCGGGCCCCGGTAACGAGGACCTCGTCAAAACTCGTAGATTTTATACATTCCGGCCAGTTTTGTATCCTATTACTTAGCGATTTTGGGCCACGAGGCGATCCGAACATTCTGTGAATTTTGGGGACCGATTACCGGGACCTCGTCAAAACTCATAGATTTGGTCCATTCTGGCCATTTTTCCAAGCAAGTTTTGGGTCTGAGGGCGATACGAACATTCGGGGAACATCGGGGTGCAGTTATGAAAACCTAGTCAAAACTCGCAGATTTGGTCCATTCTGGCTAGTTTTGTATGCTATTACTCACTGATTTTCGGTTCTGGGGCGATACGAATGTTTGGGGAACTTCGGGCTGTGGTTACGGGGACCTCGTCAAAACTCACTGATTTGGTCCATTCTGGACACTTTTGTTTGATATTACTCACTAATTTTCGGTACCGGGGCGATCTGAACGTTTCGCAAACTTCGGGGACCGGTTATGAGGACCTCATCAAAACTCGTAGATTTGGTCAATTCTGGTGAGTCTAGTATGATATTACTCACTGATTTTGGGCCCCGGGGTGACACGAACGCACAGGGAACTTTGGGGTCCGGTTACAGGAACCTCATGACAACTCGCAGATTTTATACATTATGGCCAGTTTTGTATGCTATTACTCATTGATTTTGGGCCCCCGAGTGATCTGAACAGTGTGCGAATTTGGGACCGATTACGGCTACCTCGTCAAAACTCATACATTTGGTCCATTCTAGCCATTTTTCCATGCTATTACTCACTGAATTTGGGTCCCGAGGCGATACGAACGTTCGGGGAACTTCGGGGCCGGTTATGAAAACCTCGTCAAAACTCACAGATTTGGTCCATTCTGGCCAGTTTTGTATGCAAGCATCGTGTTTGGTTCCCTGGGCGATAGAATGCTTGGGTAGTACGGGGTATGGTTAAGCGGACCTCATCAAAAATTGCAGATTTTATACATTCTGGCCAGTTTTGTATGCTATTACTCACTGATTTTGGGTCAGAGGGCGATCCGAACGATCTGCGAAAGCTAGGGACCGGTTTTGGGAACCTCGTCAAAACTCACATATTTGGTCCATTCTGACCATTTTTCTAAGCTAATAACTCACTGATTATGGGTCCCGGGGCGATACGAACGTTCGGGGAACTGCGGGGTCCGGTTACCGAAACCTCGTCACAACTCGCAGATTTGGTCCATTATGGATAGTTTTGTATGCTATTACTCACTGATTTTGGGTCACGGGGCGATACGAACATTCTGGGAACTACGGGCTCCGTTAACAGGGACCTCGTCAAAACACGAAGATTTATTACATTCCGGCCAGTTTTATATGCTATTAGTCAGTAATTTTGGGTCCTAGGGCGATACGAATGTTTGGGGAACTTCGGGGCGTGGTTACGGGGACCTCGTGAAAACTCCTAGATTTGGTCCATTCTGGCCAGTTTTGCATGATATTACTCACTGAACTTGGGTCCCGGGGCGATCCGAACGTTTCCCGAACTCCAAGGACCGGTTACGAGGACCTCTTCAAAACTCCTAGATTTTGGTCAATTCTGGCTAGTTTAGTATGATATTACTCACTATTTTTGGGCCCCAGGGTGACACTAACGCACAGGGAACTTCGGGGTCTAGTTACGGGAACCTCATGACAACTCGTAGATTTTATACATTTTGGCCAATTCTGTATGCTATTACTCACGGATTTTGGGCCCCTGGGTGTTTTGAACAGTTTGCGAAATTTGGGACCGATTACGGCGACCTCATCAAAACTTATAGATTTGGTCCATTCTAGCCATTTTTCCATGCTATTACTCACTAAATTTGGGTCGCGAGGCGATACAAACATTCAGGGAACTTCAGGGCCGGTTATGAAAACCTCTTCAAAACTCAATGATTTGGTCCATTCTGGCCAGTTTTGTATCCAAGCATCGTGTTTGGTTCCCTGGGCGATAGAATGTTTGGGGTACTACAGGGTCTGGTTAAGGGGACCTTGTCAAAACTCACAGATTTTATACATCCTGGCCAATTTTGTATGCTATTACTCATTGATTTTGGGTCACAGGGCGATCCAAAAGATCTGCGAAATCTGGGGACCGGTTATGGGAACCTCGTCAAAACTCACAGATTTGCTCCAATCTGGCCATTTTTCGAAGCTAATAACTCACAGATTTTTGGTCCCGGGGGGATACGAACGTTCGGGGAACTTTGGGGTCCGGTTACCGAGACCTTGTCACAACTCACAGATTTGGTCCATTCTGGAGAGTTTTGTATGCTATTACTCACTGATTTTGGGTCACGGGGCGAGACGAACATTGGCGGAACTACGGGCTCCGTTAACAGGAACCTTGTCAAAACACGCAGATTTATTGCATTTTGACCAGTTTTATATGCTATTACTCACTAATTTTGGGTCCTAGGGCGATACGAATGTTTGGGGAACTTCGGGGTGTGGTTCCGGGGACCTAGTCAAAACTCCTAGATTTGGTCCATTCTGGCCAATTTTGCATGATATTACTCACTGATTTTGGATCCCAGGGCGATCCGAACGTTTCCCGAACTCCAGGGACCGGTTACGAGGACCTCCTTAAAACTCCTAGTTTTGGTTAATTCTGGCTAGTTTAGTATGATATTACTCACTGATTTTGGCCCCGTGGGGATACAAATGCATGCGGAACTTCGGGGTCCGGTTACGGGAACCTCATCACAACTCGTAGATTTTATACATTTTGGCCAGTTTTGTATGCTATTACTCACTAACTTTGGGTCACGCGGCGATCCGAATATTCTATGAAATTTGGAAACGATTATGAGGACCTCGACAAAACTCATAGATTTGGTCCATTCTAGCCATTTTTCCATGCTATTACTCACTGATTTTGGGTCCCGAGGCGATACGAACATTCGGGGAACTTCGGGATCCGGTTATGAAAAACCTCGTCAAAACTCACAGATTTGGTCCACTCTGGCCAGTTTTGTATGCAAGCATCGTGTTTGGTTCCCTAGGCGATACGAATGTTTGGGGTACTTCGGCGTCTGGTTACGGGGACCTCGTCAAAACTCGCAGATTTTATACATTCTGGCCAATTTTGTATGTTATTACTCACTGATTTGGGGTCACGGGGCAATCCGAACAATTTGCGAAATCTGGGGACCGGTTATGGGAACCTCGTCAAAACTCACAAATTTGTTCCATTCTGGCCATTTTTTCAAGCTAATAACTCACTTGTTTTGGGTCCCGGGGCGATACGAACGTTCGGGGAACCTTGGGGTCCGGTTACTGAAACCTCGTCACAACTCCTAGATTTGGTCCATTCTGGCCAGTTTTGCATGATATTACTCACTGATTTTGGGTCCCGGGGCAATCCGAACATTCTGGGAACTACGGGCTCCGTTAACAGGGACCTCATCAAAACACGTAGATTTATTACATTTCGGCCAGTTTTATATGCTATTACTCACTAATGGTGTGTCCTAGGGCGATACGAATGTTTGGGGAACTTCGGGGTGAGGTTCCGGGGACCTCGTCAAAACTCCTAGATTTGGTCCATTCTGGCCAACTTTGCATGATATTACTCACTGATTTTGGATCTCGGGGAGATCTGAATGTTTCCCAAACTCCAGGGACCAGTTACGAGGACCTCTTCAAAACTCCTAGATTTGGTCAATTCTAGCTAGTTTTGTATGATAGTACTCACCGATTTTGGGCCCCGTGGGGTTACGAACGCACGGGGAACCTCATCACAACTCGTAAATTTTATACATTTTGGCCAGTTTTGTATGCTATTACTCACTGATTTTGGGCCACGTGTTGATCCGAACATTCTGTGAAATTTGGAAACGATTACGGGGACCTCGACAAAACTCATAGATTTGGTCCATTCTAGACATTTTTCCATGCTATTACTCACTGATTTTTGGTCCCGAGGCGATACGAACGTTCAGGGAACTTTGGGATCCGGTTATGAAAACGTCGTCAAAACTCACAGGTTTGGTCCATTCTGGCTAGTTTTGTATGCAAGCATCGTGTTTGGTTCCTTGGGCGATACGAATGTTTGGGGTACTTCGGGGTCTGGTTACGGGGACCTCGTCAAAACTTGCAGATTTTATACATTCTGGCCAATTTTCCATGTTAATACTCACATTGCAAGAATCATAGATCTAGTTGGCCATACAAAACCCACAACTCGAAGAGAATTACAAGGATATGAAAGCATGCATAAGACAGGTCAGAAGAAACTCAAATAAGATTCATAGATAATCTGATCATAAATCCACAATTCATCGGATCTCGACAAACACACCGCAAAAGAAGATTACATCGGATAGATCTCCATGAAGATCATGGAGAACTTTGTATTGAAGATCCAATAGAGAGAAGAAGCCATCTAGTTACTAGCTATGGACCCGTAGGTCTATGGTGAACTACTCACGCATCATTGGAGAGGTCATGGTTTTGATGAAGAATCCCTCTGTATCCGAATCCCCCCTCCGGCAGGGCACCAGAACGTGCCGAGATGGGATCTTGCGGAGGCAGAAGCTTGCGGCGGCGAAAAAGTACTTTCGATGATCTCCTGATTTTTTTTGGGATTTTTAGGGAATATATAGGCGCAACCCCTAGGGCAGAGGGCACCCAGGGGGGCCCACAAGCCTGTGGGCCGCGGCCTCCCTTGGCCTCGGGGTGGGGGCTTGTGGGGCCCCTGAGGCCTCCTACCTTGGCTCCCAAGCTTCCCGATCTTCTTCCGTTACGGAAACAATCTTTTCGGGGATTTTCTTCCGTTTGGACTCTATTTCAAAATCTCCTTTGAAAGGGGTCAAAAACATGGAAAAAACAGGAACTGGCACTTGGCACTGAGTTAATAAGTTAGTCCCAAAAAATATATAAAAGGCATGCAAAACATCCAAAGTTTGACAAGATAATAGCATGAAACTATCAAAAATTATAGATATGTTGGAGACGTATCAAGCATCCCCAAGCTTAACTCCTGCTCGTCCTCGAGTAGGGAAGTGATAAAGAATAATTTTTTTATGTGGAATGCTACCTAGCATAGTTGTCCTTTGCAACTTCTTTCACGTGACATGAATGTTCAGATCAGTAAGATTCAAAACAATAGTTTGCTATTGACATGAAAACAATAATACTCCAAGCAAACTAGCAAGGTAATCATGAACTTTAAAAATAACAAGGCCAATGGAAGTTATCCCTACAAAATCATATAGTCTGGCTATGCTCCATCATCCTCACACAACTAATGTAAATCATGCACAACCCCGGAATTGGCCAAGTAATTGTTTTCGCACTATTACTTTCTCAAACTTTTTATAACTATCACGCAATACATGAGCGCGAGCCATGGATATAGCACTATAGGTGGAATAGAGTGTGGTGGTGGTTGTGAGACAAAAAAGGAGGAGATGATCACATTGACTCGGCGTATCAAAAGGCTATGGAGATGCCCATTAATAGATATCAATGTGAATGAGTAGGGATTGCCATACAAGAGATGCACTTGAGCTATAAGTATGTGAAAGATCAAAAGGAGGCCTAGTGGGTGTGCATCCAACTTGCTTGCTCACGAAGACCTAGGGCAATTTTGAGGAAGCCCATCATTGGAATATACAAGCCAAGTTATATAATGAATATTTCCGCTAGCATATGGTAGTGACAAAGCAAGAAGCTCTCAATCATGAAGAACATGGTGCTATTATGATGCACAAGTGTGGAAAAAGATAGTAGCATTTTCCCTTCTCTCTTTTTCTCTCTTTTCTTTTTTTTCATTTGGGCTCTTAGGCCTCTCTTTTTTTCCTTTTTTTGTTTTTTGGCTCTTTGGCCTCTTTTTTATTTCCTCACATGGGACAATGCTCTAATAATGATGATCATCACACTTTTATTTACTCACAGCTCAAAACTCACAATGATGACTCCATAGGAAATGCCTCCGGCAGTGTACCGGGATGTGCAACGATCTAGCATGGCATATGATGTTGAAACATCTCGCTAGCTATCTTACGATCATGCAAAGGCAATATGAGAGTGACGACACAAGTCATGAGATGGACCGGTGGGAGTTGCATGGCAATATATCTCGGAATGGCTATGAAAATGTCATAGTAGGTAGGTATCGTGGCTGTTTTGAGGAAGGAATATGGTGGGTTTGTGCACCGCTCGAGAATTGCGCGGCACTAGAGAGGCTAGCAATGGTGGAAGGTGAAAGTGCATCTATACCATGGACTCACATTAGTCAGGAAGAACTCACATACTTGTTGCGAAAGGTTTTATTAGTAATCGAAACAAAGTGCTAAACGCATACTCCTAGGGGAAGGGTTGGTAGGTGTTAACCATCGCGCGATCCCGACCTCAACACAAAGGGTGACAATCAATAGATCAATTATGCTCCGACTTCCTAACATAGAGGTTCACCATACGTGCATGCTACGGGAATCACTAACTTCAACACAAGTATTTCTAGATTCACAACACCCTACTAATATAGCTCTTAATATTACCAAATCCACGTCTCAAAACTAATTGAGAGGAATCAAAACTTCTCTTTCTAATCAATGCACATGAAGATGGAGGTTTTTGCATCCTCTTTGGGTACCTATCACATTTGGGACTACTTTCATAGCATAAGCCAACTACCAAATCACGTACTGCCGTGCTCTAAAAGATATAAGTGAAGCACAAGAGCAAAAGTATCTAGCTCAAAAGATATAAGTGAAGCACTATGAGCATTCTAGCAAAATCACGATGAGTGCATGTCTCTCTCTCTCTCAAAAAGGTGTGTAGCAAGGATGATTGTGACACAACAAAAGGAAAAGAGTCCTAAGATACAAGACGCTCCAAGAAAAACACATATCATGTGGTGAATAAAAATACAGCTGCAAGTAATGTTACCAATGGATTGAAATCGAAAGAGGGGATGCCTTCCCGGGGCATCCCCAAGCTTAGGCTTTTTGGTGTCCTTGAATTGGCTTGGTATGCCTTGTGCATCCCCAAGCTTGAGCTCTGTCCACTCCTTATCTCTTTGTCGATGAGAACATCACCCAAAACATGAAAACTTCACAACACAAAACTTAAACAGAAACGCGTGATATCATTAGCACAAGAAAATAAACTACCACTTCTTTTGGTTCTATAGCAAACTTGAATTCTATCTATATTGGTGTTGGGCTACTGTACTCTCACTTTTCCATGGCTAGTACCCCCTCGATACTAACCATAGTTTCATCAAAACAAGCAACCAACTCAACAAAAACATAATCTGTCAAAAACAGACCACTCTGTAGCAATCTATATACTTTGTATACTTATGGTACCTCAAAACATCTGACAAATTACGACGGCCTGGGAAAAAGGAATATCAACCAGCAGAAAAAAGAATCAACTCAAAATATCTTTCTATATAAAAATTAAAAATCATCTCGTGAGCGAAAAGTTTCTGTCATTTGCCAGCAGGATCAAACAACCATTATCAAGTCTGGTCATAAAGGTTTTGCTTGGCTCAAACACAAAAAGAAACACAAAAAACACAATCACAACAGAATTGTGATGGTGTGGACACAACAAAATAGAAAGAAAAAGATAAATTCATTGGGTTGCCTCCCAACAAGCGCTATTGTTTAACGCCCCTAGCTAGGCATAAAAGTGATAGAATCACGTATCGTCGTCTTTGGTGCTCAAACCATAAGTGCCCTCATCATGGATTCCTAAGGAAATCTTATTTTATTTCTAGGAAATTGTTCCATGCCCTTCCTTAAAGGAAATTGAAATCTAATATTCCCTTCCTTCATATCGATGATAGCACCGATAGTCCTTAGGAAAGGTTTACCAAGAATAATAGGGCATGTAGGATTGCAATCAATGTCAAGCACAATGAAATCCACGGGTACGTAGTTCCTATTTGTAATAATAAGAACATCATTGATCCTTCCCATGGGTTTCTTGGCAGTAGAATCAGCAAGATGCAAATTAAGAGAACACTCTTCAATCTCATTAAAACCCAAAACATCACATAAAGACTTTGGAATCGTAGAAACACTACCACCCAAATCACACAAAGCATTGCACTCATAGTTTTTGATTTTGATTTTGATTTTGATGGTAGGTTCCCACTCATCATGAAGCTTTCTTGGGATAGAGACTTCCAATTCAAGTTTCTCTTCAAGAGATTTTATCATAGCTTCGACGATATGATCGGTAAAGGCCTTGTTTTGGCTATAAGCGTGTGGAGAGTTTAACATGGATTGCATCAAAGAAATGCATTCAATCAAGGAGCAACTATCATAATTGAATTCCTTGAAATCCACGATAGTAACTTCATTACTACTCAAAGTTTTAACGTCTTCTACTCCACTTTCAATGCTTTTAACATCAAGATAGATGGACTCCGAATCATTGGGGCACTTCTCAACCAAAGTGGATTCATATCCAGCCCCATAATCATTAGGTTTGACACAAGAAAACAAAGATTCAATGGGAGTCACACCAAGCACTTTAAGATCTTCGTGATTCTTATCACGAGAGCACGCCTTTTTAAGCCATTAATGTCTAGCACGAATTTGGGCGGTTCTTTCTCTCCTCTCAATCATGGAAACACGCATAGCTTTCAAAGTTTCATCCATGTTGATTTTAGGAGGAGCACATCTAACTTTCAAAGCATCAACATCACTATAAATTCTATCAACGCTCTTAGCCAAATCGTCAATTTTGAGTAGTTTTTCCTCTATGGATGCATTGAAAATGTTTTGAGAGTTGATGAACTCTTTGATATTACTCTCTAGATCAGAGGGTAATCTATTGTAATTTCCATGAGTGTTGTCGTAGGAGTTGCCAAAGTTATTAGAGGAGTTACTAGGAAAAGGCCTAGGAACATAGTTTCCTCTAAAAGCATTGTTGTTGCCAAAGTTATTCCTACCAACAAATTAACGTCCAAGCTAGCGTTACTACTCTCAATCAAAGAAGACAAGGGCATATCATTAGGATCCAAAGGAGCACTTCTACTAGCAAACAAATTCATTAACTCGTCCATCTTAGCACTCAACGAGTTAATTTCCTCTATAGCGTGTACCTGCTTACTAGTAGGTACCTTTCAGTGTGCCACTGAGAGTAGTTCGTCATGATATTGTCTAGGAGCTTTGTGGCCTCCCCTAACGTGATTTCTATGAATGTTCCACCTGAGGCGGAGTCCAAGATATTTCTACAAGCGAAATTCAAGCCAGCGTAAAAGATTTGAATAATCGTCCAAAGACTCAAGCCATGAGCGGGACAATTTCTAATCATCAATTTCATTCTCTCCCAAGATTGTGCAACATGTTCATGATCAAGTTGCTTGAAATTCATGATATCATTACGGAGAGAGATGATCTTAGCCGGCGGAAAATACTTGGATATATAAGCATCTTTGCACTTATCCCAAGAAACGATACTATTTTTGGGCAAAGAAGAAAACCAAGTTTTTGCATGATCTCGCAACGAGAAAGGAAAAGGCTTCAATTTAATCACGTCATTATCCACATATTTCTTCTTTTTCATATCGCAAAGCTCAATGAAGGTATTGAGATGGGATGCGGCATCTTCACTAGGAAGGCCGGAGAATTGCTCTTTCATAACAAGATTCAGCAAAGCGGCATTGATTTCGTATGACTCTGCACTAGTGGCGGGAGCAATCGGAGTACTAATATAATCATTATTATTAGTATTCGAGAAGTCACGAAGTTTGGTGTTTTCATTCATGGTGACTTCGGCAAGCAGGCAAGCACACAAGCAAACAAAAAGCAAGCGAGGAAAAAGGGTGAACGAAAAGGCGAACGAAAAAGGCAAACGAAAAAGGCAAATTGGTGAAGTGGGGGAGAGGAAAACGAGAGGCAACTGGCAAACAAAGTAAATGCAAGAGATGAGTTTGTGACACCTACTTGGATGAGTTCTTTTCTTGATGTTCCTCCCCGACAACGGCGCCAGAAATTCTTCTGCTACGGTAACAAAAGTCCTTCCTTGGTGCTAGGAATTCTTCTTGCTACTTGTCTGGTCTGCGTCGGTTTTCCCTTGAAGAGGAAAGGGTGATGCACCACAGGAGCGGTAAGTATTTCCCTCAGTTTGAGAACAAAGGTATCGATCCAGAAGCAGGGTCTCGTCAAGTCCAGAGTACCTGCGCAAACACAAACAAGCTTGCACCCAACGCTTCAAAGGGGTTGTCAATCCCTTCAAGATTGTTTGCAAAGTGAGATCTGAAGGCGGAAAGTGCAATGAAATAAAAAGTGTAAGGCTGAAAATATGGTGTGGAGTAGACCCAGGGGCCATAATGTTCACTAGAGGATTCTCTCAAAATAGCAAATATCACGGTGGGTGAACAAATTACTGTCGAGCAATTGATAGAACGGCGCAAAGCCATGACGATATCTTAGGCAATGATCATACATATAGGCATCACGTCTGGCACAAGTAGACCGATACTTTCTGCATCTACTACTATTACTCCACACATCAACCGCTATCCAGCATGCATCTAGTGTATTGAGTTCATTACAAACAGAGTAACGCCTTAAGCAAGATGACATGATGTAGAGGGATAATGTCAAACCAATGATGAAAACCCCATCTTTTTACCCTTGATGGCAACAACATGATGCGTGCCTCGCTACCCCTTCTGTCACTGGGTGAGGTCACCGCACAGTATGAACCCAAAACCAAGCACTTCTCCCATTGCAAGAATCATAGATCTAGTGGGCCAGACAAAACCTACAACTCGAAGAGAATTACAAGGATATGAAATCATGCATAAGAGAGATCAGAAGAAACTCAAATAAGATTCATAGATAATATGATCATAAATCCATAATTCATCGGATCTCGACAAACACACCGCAAAAGAAGATTACATCGGATAGATCTCCATGAAGATCATGGAGAACTTTGTATTGAAGATCCAAGAGAGAGAAGAAGCCATCTAGTTACTAGCTATGGACCCGTAGGTCTATGGTGAACTACTCATGCATCATCGGAGAGGTCATGGTGTTGACGAAGTAGCCCTCCGTATCCGAATCCCCCCTCAGACAGGGCACCAGGACATGCCCCAGATGGGATCTTGCGGAGACAGAAGCTTGCGGCGGCGGAAAAGTACTTTCGATGATCTCCTGATTTTTTTAGGATTTTTAGGGAATATATAGTTGCAACCCCTAGGGCATAGGGCGCCCAGGGGGCCCACAAGCCTGTGGGTCGGGGCCTCCCTCCTGGCCGCGGGGTGGGGGCTTGTGGGGCCCCTGAGGCCCCCGTGCCTTGGCTCCCAAGCTTCCCGATCTTCTTCCATTACGGAAAAAATCTTTTCGGGGATTTTCTTCCGTTTGCACTCTATTTAAAAATCGCCTCTGAAAGGGGTTGAAAACTTGGAAAAAACAGGAACTCGCACTTGGCAGTGAGTTAATAAGTTAATCCCAAAAAATATATAAAAGGCATGCAAAACATCCAAAGTTTGACAAGATAATAGCATGAAACCATCAAAAATTATAGATACGTTGGAGACGTATCAGGGCGATCCAAACATTCTGCAAAATCCGGGAACCTCTTATGGGGGCCTCATCAAAACTCAAAGATTTGGTCCATTCTGGCCATTTTTCCATGCTATTACTCACTGATTATGGGTCATGGGCGATACGAACGTTCGGGGAATTCAGGGTCCGGTTATCAAAACTCAAAGATTTGGTCCATTCTGTCCAGTTTTTATGCTATTACTCACCGTGTTTGGGTCTCGGGCGAAACGAATGTTTGGGGAACTTCAGGGTCTGGTTACGTCGACCTCGTCAAAACTCACAGGTTTTATACATTCTCGCCAATTTTGTATGCTATTACTCAATGATTTTGGGTTACGGGGCGATCCGAACGTTCTGCGAAATCTGGGACCGGTTACGGGGACCTTGTCAAAACTCACAGATTTGGTCCATTCTGGCCAGTTTAGTATGATATTAATCACTAATTTTGTGTCCCGGGGCGATACAAACGTTCTAGGAACTTCGGAGTCCGGTTACCGAAACCTCGTCAAAACTCATAGATTTGGTCCATTCTGGCCAGTTTTTATGCAATTACTCACCGATTTTGGGTCACGGGGCAATACGAACATTCGGGGAATTTCGGGCTCCGGTAATGGAGACCTCGTCAAAACTCGCTGATTTTATACATCACGGGGCAATATTATTCATTGATTTTGGGTCCCGGTGTGATACGAATGTTTGGGGAACTTGTGGTTGTTGTTACGGGGACCTCATCAAAACTCGTTGATTTGGTCCAATCTGGCCAGTTTTGTACCATAGTACTCACTGATTTTCGGTACCGGGGCGATACGAACACACGGGGAACTTTGGGGACCGGTTGAGGGGACCTCGTCACAACTTGCAGATTTTATACATTTTGGATGGCTTTGTATGCTATTACTCACTGATTTTGGGCCACGAGGTGATCGGAACATTCTTTGATATCTGGGGACCGATTACGGGGACCTTGTCAAAACTCATAGATTTGGTCTATACTCACTGGTTTTGGGTCCTCGGGTGATACGAACGTTTGGGTAACTTCCGGGTGTGGTTACGTCGACCTCATCACAACTCGTAGGTTTTATATATTCTCAACAGTTTAGTATGCTATTACTCACTGACTCTGGGTCATGAGGCGATGTGAACATTGTGTGAAATCTTGAGACCGGTTATGGGGACCTCATGAAAACTCGCAGATTTGGTCCATTCTAGCCATTTTTTCATGCAAACTCACTGAATTTGGGTCCCAAGGTGATACGAACGTTCGGGGAACTTCGGGGTCTGGTTACCGAAACCTCGTCAAAACTCGTATATTTGGTCCATTCTGGCTATTTTTGTATGCTATAACTCACGGATTTTGGGTCAAGGGGCGATACGAACATCCGGGGAACTTCGGGCTCCGGTAACGGGGACCTCGTTAAAACTCGCAGAGTTTATACATTCCGGCCAGTTTGGTATGCTATTACTCACTTATTCTGGGTCCTGGGGCGATACGAATGTTTGGGGAACTTTGGGGTGTGGTTAGGGGGACCTCATCAAAACTCACTGATTTGGTTCATTCTGGCTAGTTTTGCATGATATTAATCACTGATTTTGGGTCCCGGGGCGATCCGAACGTTTCGCGAACTCCGGGGGCCGGTTACGAGGACCTCGTTAAAACTCCTAGATTTGGTCCATTCTCGCCAGTTTAGTATGATATTACTCACTGATTTTGGGTCGCGGGGCGATACAAACGTTTCGGGAACTTCGGGCTCCGGTTATGGGAACCTCCTCAAAACTCACAGATTTTATACATTCTGGCCAATCATGTATCGTATTACTCCTTGATTTTGGGCCACGGGGCGATCCAAACATTCTACGAAATCTCGGGCCCTGTTACGGGGGCCTCGTGAAAACTCATAGATTTGGTCCACTCTTGCCATTTTTCCATGCTATTACTCACTATTTTGGGTCCCGGGGCGATACGAACGTTCGGGGAACTTCGGGGTCCGGTTACGAGAACCTCGTCAAAACTCACGGATTTGGTCCATTCTGGCCAATTTTGTATGCTATTACTCACCGTGTTTGGGTCCCGAGGCGATACAAATGTTTGGGGAACTTTGGGGTCTGCTTACGTCGACCTCGTCAAAACTCGCAGGTTTTGTACATTCTCAACCGTTTTATATTCTATTACTCACTGATTTGGGGTCACGAGGCGATCCGAATGTTGTGTGAAATCTGGAGACCGGTTATGGGGACCTCGTGAGAACTCACAGATTTGGTCAATTCTGGCCATTTTTCACGCAAACTAACTGATTTTGGGACCCGGGGCTATACGAACATTCGAGGAACTTCGGGGTCCGGTTACCGAAACCTCGTCAAACCTCGCAGATTTGGTCCATTTTGGCTAGTTTCGTATGCTACTACTCACTCTTTTTGGGTCACGGGGCGATACGAACATTCGGGGAAATTCGGGCTCCGGTTACGGGGACCTCGTCAAAACTCATAGATTTTATACATACCTGCCAGTTTTGTATGCTATTACTCACAGATTTTGGGTCCCAGGGCGATAGAAATGTTTCAGGAACTTCGGGGTGTGGTTACGAAGACCTCGTCAAAACTCATAGTTCTCGTCCATTTCGGCGAGTTTTGCATGATATTACTCATTGATTTTGGATCTCGGGGCGATACAAACATTCAGGGAACTTCGGGTCCAGTTACCGAAACCTCGTCAAAACTCGTATATTTGGTCCATTCTGGCAAGGTTTGTATGCTATTACTTACGTATTTTGGGTCACGGGGCGATACGAACATTCGGGGAACTTCGGGCTCCGGTAACGGGGGCCTCGTCAAAACTCGCAGATTTTATACATTCCGTACCGTTTTGTATGCTATTACTCACTTATTTTGGGTCCCGGGGCGATGCGAATGATAGGGGAACTTCGGGGTATGGTTATTGGGACATTATCAAAACTCACTGATTTGGTCCATTCTGGCCAGTTTTGCATGATTTTAATCACTGATTTTGGGTCCTGGAGCGATCCGAATGTTTCGCAAACTCCGGGGTCCGGTTTCAAGGAACTCGTTAAAACTCCTAGATTTGCTCCATTCTGGCCAGTTTAGTATAATATTACTCCTCGATTTTGGGTCGCGGGGCGATACGAACGTTCGGGGAACTTCGGGTGCGGTTATGGGAACCTTGTCAAAACTCGCAAATTTTATACATTCTTGCCAATTATGTATCCTATTACTCACTGATTTTGGGCCATGGGGTGATCCAAACATTCCACGAAATCTGGGGACATGTTACGGGGGCCTCATCAAAACTCCTAGATTTGATCCATTCTCGCCATTTTTCCATGCTATTACTCACTGATTTTGGGTCCCGGGGCGATACGAACAATTGGGGAACTTCGGGGTCCGGTTATGAAAACCTCGTCAAAACTCGCAAATTTGGTCCATTTAGGCCAATTTTGTATGCTATTACTCACCGTGTTTGGGTCCCGGGGCGATACAAATGTTTGGGCAACTTTGAGGTCTCCTTACGTCGCCCTCGTCAAAACTTGCAGGTTTTGTACATTCTCAACAGTTATGTATGCTATTCTCACTGATTTTGGGTCACAGGGCAAGCTGAACGTTTTGTGAAATCTGGAGACCGGTTATGGGGACCTCGGCAAAACTCACATATTTGGTCCATTCTGGCCATTTTTTCACGCAAACTCACTAATTTTGGGTCCCGGGCGATTTGAACATTCGGGGAACATCGGGGTCCGGTTACCGAAACCTCGTCAAAACCCGCAGATTTGGTCCATTCTTGCTAGTTTTGTATGCTATTACTCACTAGTTTTGGGTCAAGGGGCGATACAACATTCGGCGAACTTCGGGCTCCGGTAACGGGGACCTCGTCAAAACTCGCAGATTTTATACATTCCGGCCAGTTTTGTATGCTATTACTCACAGATTTTGGGTTCCGGGGCGATACGAATGTTTGGGGAACTTTGGGGTGTGGTTACCGACACCTCGTCAAAAATCGATGATCTGGTTCATTTCGACCAGTTTTGCATGATACTCATTGATTTTGGGTCTCGGGGCGATCCGTACGTTTCACGAACTCCGGGGACCGGTTACGAGGACATCGTTAAAACTCCTAGATTTGGTCCATTCTAGCCAGTTTAGTATGATATTACTCACTCATTTTGGGTCCCGGGGTGATACAAACGGTGAGGGAACTTCGGGGTCCGGTAACGGGAACCTCGTCAAAACTCGTAGATTTTATACATTCTGGCTAGTTTAGTATCCTATTACTCACTTTGTTTGGGCCAAAGGGCGATCCAAACATTCTGCGAAATCTGGGAACCTGTTACGGGGGCCCCGTCAAAAGTAATGGATTTGGTCCATTCTAGCCATTTTTCCATGCTATTACTCGCTCGTTTGGTCATGAGGTGATACGAACGTTTCGGTAACTTCGGGAACCGGTTATTAAAACCTCATCAAAACTCGCAGATTTGGTCCATTTTGGCATGTTTTATATGCTATTACCCACCGTGTTTGGGTCTCGGGGCGCTACGAATGTTTGGGGAATTTTGGGGTCTGGTTACATCGACCTCGTCAAAACTCGCAGGTTTTATAAATTCCCAATAGTATTGTATGCTATTACTCACTGATTCTGGGTCTCGGGGCGATCCGGACCGGTTATGGGTACCTCGTCAAAACTCATAGATTTAGTCCATTCTGGCCATTTTTTCACGCAAACTCACTGAATTTGGGTCCCGGGGCGATATGAACATTCGGGGAACTTCGGGTCCGGTTACCGAAACCTCGTCAAAACTCGCATATTTGGTCCATTCTCGCTAGTTTTGTATGCTATTACTTACGGATTTTGGGTCACGGGGAGATATAAACATTCGGGGAACTTCGGGCTCCGGTAACGGGGGCCTCGTCAAAACTCGCAGATTTTATACATTTTGGCCAGTTCTGTATGCTATTACTCACTTATTTTGGGTCTCGGGGCGATACGAATGTTTCGGGAACTTTGGGTGTGGTTATGGGGATAGCATCAAAACTGACATTAATCACTGATTTTGGGTCCCGGGGCAATCCGAACGTTTCGCGAACTCCGGGGACCGGTTTCGAGGACCTCGTTAAAACTCCTAGATTTGCTCCCTTCTGGCCAATTTAGTATAATATTACTCGTCAAAACTTGCCGATTTTATATATTCTGGCCAATTATGTGTCCTATTACTCACTGATTTTGGGCCACGGGGTGATCCAAACATCCTGTGAAATCTGGGGACCTGTTACAGGGGCCTCGTCAAAGCTCATGGATTTGATCCATTCTAGCCATTTTTCCATGGTATTACTCACTGATTTTGGGTCCCGGGGCGATACGAACGTCCGGGGAACTTCGGGGTCCGGTTATGAAAACCTCGTCAAAACTCGCAGATTTAGTCCATTCTGGCCAATTTTGTATGCTATTACTCACCGTGTTTGGGTCCCGGGGCGATACAAATGTTTGGGGAACTTTGGCGTCTGCTTACGTCGACCTCGTCAATACTTGCAAGTTTTGTACATTCTCAACAGTTATGTATGCTATTACTCACTGATTTTGGGTCACGGGGCGATCCGAACGTTTTGTGAATTCTGGAGACCAGTTATGGGGACCTCGTTAAAACTCATAGGTTTGGTCCATTCTAGCCATTTTTCCACGCAAACTCACTCATTTTGGGTCCCGGGGCGATACGAATGTTCGGGGAACTTTGGGGTCCGGATAGCGAAACCTCTTCAAAACTCGCAGATTTGGTCCATTCTGGCTAGTATTGTATGCTATTACTCACTGGTTTTGGGTCAAGGGGCGATACGAACATTCGGGGAACTTCAGGCTCCGGTAACGGGGACCTCATCCAAAATCGCAGATTTTATACATTTCGGCCAGTTTTTATGCTATTACTCACAGATTTTGTGTTCCACGGTGATATTAATGTTTGGGGAACTTCGGGGTGTTGTTACGGAGACCTCGTCAAAACTCGCTGATTTGGTCCATTTCGGCCAGTTTTGCATGATATTACTCATTGATTTTGGGTCTCGGGGCGATCTGAACGTTTCACGAACTCCGGGGACAGGTTACGAGGACATCGTTAAAACTCCATGATTTGGTCCATTCTAGCCAGTTTAGTATGATATTACTCAGTGGTTTTGCGTCTCGGGGCGATACGAACGTTCGGGAAACTTCGGGGTCCTGTTACGGGAACCTCATCAAATCTCGTAGATTTTATACATTGTGGTCAGTTTTGTATCCTATTACTCACTCATTTTGGGCCAAATGGCAATCCAAACATTCTGCGAAATCTGGGAACCTGTTACGGGGGCCCCGTCAAAACTCATGGATTTGGTCCATTCTAGCCATTTTTCCATGCTATTACTCACTGGTTTGGTCCTGGGTCGATACGAACGTTTCAGTAACATCGGGAACCGGGTATTAAAACCTCATAAAAACTCACAGATTTGGTCCATTCTGGCCTGTTTTGTATGCTATTACCCATCGTGTTTGGGTCTTGGGGCAATACGAATGTTTGGGGAACTCCGGGGTCTCGCTACGTCGACCTCGTCAAAACTCGCAGGTTTTATAATTTCTCAACAGTTTTGTATGCTATTACTCACTGATTCTGGTTCACGGGGAGATCCGAATGTTCTGTGAAATATGGAGACCGGTTATGGGGACCTCGTCAAAACTCACAGATTTATTCCATTCTGGCCATTTTTCCACGCAAACTCACTGAATTTGGGTCCCGGGGCGATACGGACGTTAGGGGAACTTCGGGGCCGGTTACCGAAACCTCGTCAAAACTCGCATATTTGGTCCATTCTGGCTAGTTTTCTATGCTATTACTCATGGATTTTGGGTCACGAGGCGATACGAACATTCAGGGAACTTCGGGCTCCCGTGACGGGGACCTCGTCAAAACTCGCAGATTTTATACATTCCGGCCAGTTTTGTATGCTATTACTCACTTATTTTGGGTCTCAGGGCGATACTAATGTTTGGGGAACTTCGGGGTGTGGTCACAGTGACCTCATCAGAACTCACTTATTTGGTCCATTCTAGATAGTTTTGCATGATATAAATCACTGATTTTGGGTCGCGGGGCGATCCAAACGTTTCGCAAACTCCGGTGACCGGTTACGAGGACCTCATCAAAATTCCTTGATTTGGTCCATTCTAGCCATTTTTGCATCATTATACTCACTCATTTTGGATCCTGGGGCGATACGAACGTTGTGGGAACTTTGGGGTCCGGTTATGAAAACCTCGTGAAACCTCGCAGATTTGGTCCACTCTGGCCAATTTTGTATGCTATTACTCAACTTTTTTGGGTCCCGGGGCGATACAAATGTTTGGTGAACTTCGGGGCACGGTTACGGGAACCTCGTCAAAACTCACAGATTTCATACATTCTGGCCAGTTTTGTATCCTATTACTCACTTATTTTGGGCCATGGGGCGATACGAACATTTGGGGAACTTCGGGCTCCGGTAACGGGCACGTCGTCAAAACTCGTAGATTTTATACGTTTCGGCCAGTTTTGTATGCAATAATTCACTGATTTTGGTCCCTTGGTGCTACGAATGTTTGGGGAGCTTCGGGGTGTGGTTACGAAGACCTCATCAAAACTCGCCGATTTGGTCCATTCTGTCCATTTTTTTCATGCTATTACTCACTGATTTTGGGTTCCGGGCGACACAAACTTTAGGGGAACTTCGGGGTCCGGTTACCGAAACCTCGTCAAAACTAGTAGATTTGATCCATTCTCACTAGTTTTGTATGCTATTACTCACTGATTTTGGGTCACGGGGCGATACGAACATTCGGAGAACTTAGGGCTCCGGTAACGGGGACCTCGTCAAAACTCGCAGATTTCATACATTCAGACCAGTTTTATATGCTATTACTAACTGATTTTTGGTCCCGGGGCGATACAAATGTTTGGGGAACTTAAGGGTGTGGTTACGGGGACCTCGTCAAAACTCACGGATTTGATCCATTCTGGCCAGTTTTACATGATATTACTCACTGATTTTGGGTCCCGGGGCGATCAGAACGTTTCACGAACTCCGGGGACCGGTTACAAGGACCTCCTTAAAACTCCTAGATTTGGTCCATTCTCGACAGTTTAGTATGATATTACTTGCTGATTTTGGGTCCCGGGCGATACGAACGTTCGGGGAACTTGGGGGGTCCAGTTACGAGAACCTCGTCAAAACTCGCGGATTTCATACATTCTCGCCAGTTTTGTATCCTATTACTTACTGATTTTAGGCGACGTGGCGATCCAAACATTTTGCAAAATTTGGGGACCTCGTACGGGGTCTCGTCAAAACTCATAGATTTGCTCCATTCTAGCCATTTTTCCATGCCATTACTCACTGATTTTGGATCCCGGGGCAAAATAAATGTTCGGGGAACTTTGCGGTACGGTTATGAAAACCTTGTCAAAACTCACAGATTTGGTCCATGCTATTACTCATCGTGTTTGGGTCCCGGGGCGATACACTACTGAAATTCAGAAATTTGCCGTCTGCCAAGGCGGACGGCAAAGGCTTTGCCGTCTGCCCCCTCATGGCAAAGTAGACGGTAAAAAAAA
Source organism: Hordeum vulgare subsp. vulgare (assembly GCF_904849725.1). Taxonomy (NCBI): domain Eukaryota; kingdom Viridiplantae; phylum Streptophyta; class Magnoliopsida; order Poales; family Poaceae; genus Hordeum; species Hordeum vulgare. Next base: position 569,979,591 of record NC_058521.1, read on the forward strand.
ATCCGGTGAAGAGGCTCTTTGCCGTCTGCTTTCACAAAGCGGACGGCAAAGAATCTTTGCCATGAGGGGGCAGACGGCAAAATAAGTGGGACGGCATATATTGCAACGTCCCCGTTAAGTGTTAACGGCAGGCCTCCTCTCTTTGCCGTCTGCCTCCCCCCCTTTGCCATGTGGGGGCAGACGACAAAGAGGGGAGAGAGAGGGGGCGGATTCTCTCTTTGCCGTCTGCCTCCCCCCCTTTGCCATGTGGGGGCAGACGGCAAAGAGGGGAGAGAGGGGGAGATTCTCTCTTTGCCATCTGCCTCCCCCCCTTTGCCATGTGGGGGCAGACGGCAAAGAGGGGAGAGAGAGAGGGCAGATTCTCTCTTTGCCGTCTGCCTCCCCCCCTTTGCCATGTGGGGGCAGACGGCAAAGAGGGGAGAGAGAGGGGGCAGATTCCCCCTTTGCCGTCTGCCTCCACCCCTTTGCCATGTGTTGGCAGACGGCAAAGAGGGGAACCAGCCCCTTTTTTATTTATTTTTTGTTATATCCAGCATTTTTAACAATAATCAGGATATATATATATATTTGACACAAATAAATTTCTTTCCGTACTCATAACCATATTAAAATAACTCTCATCCATAGTGCATACATATTGTGGAAGTTACATCCGTACCAAACCATATATTACACCAGTTTCATCCACGTGCATACAAAGTTTCATATATTCATATACTACAATAGTTTCAATACAACCCATGGTACAAGAAATCATCTTCAAGCATTCCATCAACCAAGCTTCCCGTGAAGTGAAGGTAATCTGCAAAATGACAAATAAGAAAGTTAGAAAAATAATACTAGATGAAGTAGTGTATATATAGGTTATTTCGGAGAGAAATTAGCTAAGTATAGACCATTTAGGAGCTAACTAAGCTAATTACGTCATTTAGGTGGAACCCTAGCTAACTATAGGAGAAGAGAAAGAGAAGAAGAAGTAAAAGAAGGAGGAGGAGGAGGAGAAGGAGAAGGAAGAGGAGAAGAAGAAGAAAAAAGAGGAGGAGGAGGAGGAGGAGAAGGAGAAGGAAGAGGAGAAGAAGAAGGCGAAGAAGGAGAAGAAGAAGGAGAAGAAGGAGAAGGAGAAGGAGGAAGAAGGAGGAAGAAGAAGGGGAAGGAGGAGCTCCTTCTCCTTCTTCTCCTTCTTCTCCTTCTTCTTCTCCTCCTCCCTCTCCACCTTCTTCTTCTCCTCATTTTTCCTCTTCCTTCCTTTCATTTTCCTCTTTTTCTCTTCTTGTCCCCTTCTTCGGGCTAAATTGGCTAAGAATGCCTTTTTGGAGCTAATTATGTCATTTCGAGGATAATTAGCTAAGTATAGGTCATTTTTTATTAAATAGGCCATTTTGGAGCTAACTAAGCTAATTATGTCATTTCGTAGGATAATTAGCCAATTTAGCCTTTCTTGGATAAGTCTAAGCTACGTAGAAGAAGAGATAGAGAACAAGAAGTAAAATAAGGAGGAGGAGGAGGAGGAGGAGGAGAAGAAGAAGGAAGAGGAGAAGAAGAAGAAAAGAAGAAGGAGAAGGAGAAGAAGAAGGAGAAGGAGAAGGAGGAAGAAGGAGGAAGAAGAAGGGGAAGGAGGAGCTCCTTCTCCTTCTCCTCCTTCTTCTCCTTCTTCTTCTCCTCCTCCCTCTCCTCCTTCTTCTTCTCCTTTTTCCTCTTCCTTCCTTTCATTTTCCTCCTTTTCTCTTCTTGTCCCCTTCTTCGGGCTAAATTGGCTAAGAATGCCTTTTTGGAGCTAATTATGTCATTTCGAGGATAATTAGCTAAGTATAGGTCATTTTTTATTAAATAGGCCATTTTGGAGCTAACTAAGCTAATTATGTCATTTCGTAGGATAATTAGCCAATTTAGCCTTTCTTGGATAAGTCTAAGCTACGTAGAAGAAGAGATAGAGAAGAAGAAGTAAAATAAGGAGGAGGAGGAGGAGGAGAAGAAGAAGGAAGAGGAGAAGAAGAAGAAAAGAAGAAGGAGAAGGAGAAGAAGAAGGAGAAGGAGAAGGAGGAAGAAGGAGGAAGAAGAAGGGGAAGGAGGAGCTCCTTCTCCTTCTCCTCCTTCTTCTTCTTCTTCTTCTCCTCCTCCCTCTCCTCCTTCTTCTTCTCCTTTTTCCTCTTCCTTCCTTTCATTTTCCTCCTTTTCTCTTCTTGTCCCCTTCTTCGGGCTAAATTGGCTAAGAATGCCTTTTTGGAGCTAATTATGTCATTTCGAGGATAATTAGCTAACTATAGGTCATTTTTTATTAAATAGGCCATTTTGGAGCTAACTAAGCTAATTATGTCATTTCGTAGGATAATTAGCCAATTTAGCCTTTCTTGGATAAGTCTAAGCTACGTAGAAGAAGAGATAGAGAAGAAGAAGTAAAATAAGGAGGAGGAGGAGGAGAAGAAGATGGAAGAGGAGAAGAAGAAGAAAAGAAGAAGGAGAAGGAGAAGAAGAAGGAGAAGGAGAAGGAGGAAGACGAAGGTGTAGGAGGAGCTCCTTCTCCTTCTCCTCCTTCTTCTCCTTCTTCTCCTTCTTCTTCTCCTCCTCCCTCTCCTCCTTCTTCTCCTTATTTTTCCTCTTCCCTCCTTTCATTTTTCCTCTTTTTCTCTTCTTGTCCCCTTCTTCGGGCTAAATTGGCTAAGAATGCCTTTTTGGAGCTAATTATGTCATTTCGAGGATAATTAGCTAAGTATAGGTCATTTTTTATTAAATAGGCCATTTTGGAGCTAACTAAGCTAATTATGTCATTTCGTAGGATAATTAGCCAATTTAGCCTTTCTTGGATGAGTCTAAGCTATGTAGAAGAAGAGATAGAGAAGAAGAAGTAAAATAAGGAGGAGGAGGAGGAGGAGGAGAAGAAGAAGGAAGAGGAGAAGAAGAAGAAAAGAAGAAGGAGAAGAAGGAGAAGAAGAAGGAGAAGGAGAAGAAGGAAGAAGGAGGAAGAAGAAGGGGAAGGAGGAGCTCCTTCTCCTTCTTCTCCTTCTTCTTCTCCTCCTCCCTCTCCTCCTTCTTCTTCTCCTCATTTTTCCTCTTCCTTCCTTTCATTTTCCTCTTTTTCTCTTCTTGTCCCCTTCTTCGGGCTAAATTGGCTAAGAATGCCTTTTTGGAGCTAATTATGTAATTTCGAGGATAATTAGCTAAGTATAGGTCTTTTTTATTAAATAGGCCATTTTGGAGCTAACTAAGCTAATTATGTCATTTCGTAGGATAATTAGCCAATTTAGCCTTTCTTGGATAAGTCTAAGCTACGTAGAAGAAGAGATAGAGAAGAAGAAGTAAAATAAGGAGGAGGAGGAGGAGGAGAAGAAGAAGGAAGAGGAGAAGAAGAAGAAAAGAAGAAGGAGAAGGAGAAGGAGAAGGAGAAGGAGAAGGAGGAAGAAGAAGGGGAAGGAGCAGCTCCTTCTCCTTCTCCTCCTTCTTCTCCTTCTTCTTCTCCTCCTCCCTCTCCTCCTTCTTCTTCTCCTTTTTCCTCTTGCTTCCTTTCATTTTCCTCTTTTTCTCTTCTTGTCCCCTTCTTCGGGCTAAATTGGCTAAGAATGCCTTTTTGGAGCTAATTATGTCATTTCGAGGATAATTAGCTAAGTATAGGTCATTTTTTATTAAATAGGCCATTTTGGAGCTAACTAAGCTAATTATGTCATTTCGTAGGATAATTAGCCAATTTAGCCTTTCTTGGATAAGTCTAAGCTACGTAGAAGAAGAGATAGAGAATAAGAAGTAAAATAAGGAGGAGGAGGAGGAGGAGAAGAAGAAGGAAGAGGGGAAGAAGAAGAAAAGAAGAAGGAGAAGGAGAAGAAGAAGGAGAAGGAGAAGGAGGAAGATGGAGGAAGAAGAAGGGGAAGGAGGAGCTCCTTCTCCTTCTCCTCCTTCTTCTCCTTCTTCTTCACCTCCTCCCTCTCCTCCTCCCTCTTCTCCTTTTTCCTCTTCCTTCCTTTCATTTTCCTCTTTTTCTCTTCTTGTCCCCTTCTTCGGGCTAAATTGGCTAAGAATGCCTTTTTGGAGCTAATTATGTCATTTCGAGGATAATTAGCTAAGTATAGGTCATTTTTTATTAAATAGGCCATTTTGGAGCTAACTAAGCTAATTATGTCATTTCGTAGGATAATTAGCCAATTTAGCCTTTCTTGGATGAGTCTAAGCTATGTAGAAGAAGAGATAGAGAAGAAGAAGTAAAATAAGGAGGAGGAGGAGGAGGAGGAGGAGAAGAAGAAGGAAGAGGAGAAGAAGAAGAAAAGAAGAAGGAGAAGAAGGAGAAGAAGAAGGAGAAGGAGAAGAAGGAAGAAGGAGGAAGAAGAAGGGGAAGGAGGAGCTCCTTCTCCTTCTTCTCCTTCTTCTCCTTCTTCTTCTCCTCCTCCCTCTCCTCCTTCTTCTTCTCCTCATTTTTCCTCTTCCTTCCTTTCATTTTCCTCTTTTTCTCTTCTTGTCCCCTTCTTCGGGCTAAATTGGCTAAGAATGCCTTTTTGGAGCTAATTATGTCATTTCGAGGATAATTAGCTAAGTATAGGTCATTTTTTATTAAATAGGCCATTTTGGAGCTAACTAAGCTAATTATGTCATTTCGTAGGATAATTAGCCAATTTAGCCTTTCTTGGATAAGTATAAGCTACGTAGAAGAAGAGATAGAGAAGAAGAAGTAAAATAAGGAGGAGTAGGAGGAGGAGGAGGAGGAGGAGAAGAAGAAGGAAGAGGAGAAGAAGAAGAAAAGAAGAAGGAGAAGGAGAAGAAGAAGGAGAAGGAGAAGGAGGAAGAAGGAGGAAGAAGAAGGGGAAGGAGGAGCTCCTTCTCCTTCTCCTCCTTCTTCTCCTTCTTCTTCACCTCCTCCCTCTCCTCCTCCCTCTTCTCCTTTTTCCTCTTCCTTCCTTTCATTTTCCTCTTTTTCTCTTCTTGTCCCCTTCTTCGGGCTAAATTGGCTAAGAATGCCTTTTTGGAGCTAATTATGTCATTTCGAGGATAATTAGCTAAGTATAGGTCATTTTTTATTAAATAGGCCATTTTGGAGCTAACTAAGCTAATTATGTCATTTCGTAGGATAATTAGCCAATTTAGCCTTTCTTGGATAAGTCTAAGCTACGTAGAAGAAGAGATAGAGAAGAAGAAGTAAAATAAGGAGGAGGAGAAGGAGGAGAAGAAGAAGGAAGAGGAGAAGAAGAAGAAAAGAAGAAGGATAAGGAGAAGAAGAAGGAGAAGGAGAAGGAGGAAGAAGGAGGAAGAAGAAGGGGAAGGAGGAGCTCCTTCTCCTTCTCCTCCTTCTTCTCCTTCTTCTTCTCCTCCTCCCTCTCCTCCTTCTCCTTCTCCTTTTTCCTCTTCCTTCCTTTCATTTTCCTCTTTTTCTCTTCTTGTCCCCTTCTTCGGGCTAAATTGGCTAAGAATGCCTTTTTGGAGCTAATTATGTCATTTCGAGGATAATTAGCTAAGTATAGGTCATTTTTTATTAAATAGGCCATTTTGGAGCTAACTAAGCTAATTATGTCATTTCGTAGGATAATTAGCCAATTTAGCCTTTCTTGGATAAGTCTAAGCTATGTAGAAGAAGAGATAGAGAATAAGAAGTAAAATATGGAGGAGGAGGAGGAGGAGAAGAAGAAGGAAGAGGAGAAGAAGAAGAAAAGAAGAAGGAGAAGGAGAAGAAGAAGGAGAAGGAGAAGGAGGAAGAAGGACGAAGAAGAAGGGGAAGGAGGAGCTCCTTCTCCTTCTCCTCCTTCTTCTCCTTCTTCTTCACCTCCTCCCTCTCCTCCTCCGTCTTCTCCTTTTTCCTCTTCCTTCCTTTCATTTTCCTCTTTTTCTCTTCTTGTCCCCTTCTTCGGGCTAAATTGGCTAAGAATGCCTTTTTGGAGCTAATTATGTCATTTCGAGGATAATTAGCTAAGTATAGGTCATTTTTTATTAAATAGGCCATTTTGGAGCTAACTAAGCTAATTATGTCATTTCGTAGGATAATTAGCCAATTTAGCCTTTCTTGGATAAGTCTAAGCTACGTAGAAGAAGAGATAGAGAAGAAGAAGTAAAATAAGGAGGAGGAGGAGGAGAAGAAGATGGAAGAGGAGAAGAAGAAGAAAAGAAGAAGGAGAAGGAGAAGAAGAAGGAGAAGGAGAAGGAGGAAGAAGAAGGAGTAGGAGGAGCTCCTTCTCCTTCTCCTCCTTCTCCTCCTTCTTCTCCTTCTTCTTCTCCTCCTCCCTCTCCTCCTTCTTCTCCTTATTTTTCCTCTTCCCTCCTTTCATTTTTCCTCTTTTTCTCTTCTTGTCCCCTTCTTCGGGCTAAATTGGCTAAGAATGCCTTTTTGGAGCTAATTATGTCATTTCGAGGATAATTAGCTAAGTATAGGTCATTTTTTATTAAATAGGCCATTTTGGAGCTAACTAAGCTAATTATGTCATTTCGTAGGATAATTAGCCAATTTAGCCTTTCTTGGATGAGTCTAAGCTATGTAGAAGAAGAGATAGAGAAGAAGAAGTAAAATAAGGAGGAGGAGGAGGAGGAGGAGAAGAAGAAGGAAGAGGAGAAGAAGAAGAAAAGAAGAAGGAGAAGAAGGAGAAGAAGAAGGAGAAGGAGAACGAGGAAGAAGGAGGAAGAAGAAGGGGAAGGAGGAGCTCCTTCTCCTTCTTCTCCTTCTTCTCCTTCTTCTTCTCCTCCTCCCTCTCCTCCTTCTTCTTCCCCTCATTTTTCCTCTGTCTTCCTTTCATTTTCCTCTTTTTCTCTTCCTGTCCCATTCTTCGGGCTAAATTGGCTAAGAATGCCTTTTTGGAGCAAATTACGTCATTTCGAGGATAATTAGCTAAGTATAGGTCATTTTTTATTAAATAGGCCATTTTGGAGCTAACTAAGCTAATTATGTCATTTCGTAGGATAATTAGCCAATTTAGCCTTTCTTGGATAAGTCTAAGCTACGTAGAAGAAGAGATAGAGAAGAAGAAGTAAAATAAGGAGGAGGAGGAGGAGGAGGAGGAGAAGAAGAAGGAAGAGGAGAAGAAGAAGAAAAGAAGAAGGAGAAGGAGAAGAAGAAGGAGAAGGAGAAGTAGGAAGAAGTAGGAAGAAGAAGGGGAAGGAGGAGCTCCTTCTCCTTCTCCTCCTTCTTCTCCTTCTTCTTCTCCTCCTCCCTCTCCTCCTTCTTCTTCTCTTTTTTCCTCTTCCTTCCTTTCATTTTCCTCTTTTTCTCTTCTTGTCCCCTTCTTCGGGCTAAATTGGCTAAGAATGCCTTTTTGGAGCTAATTATGTCATTTCGAGGATAATTAGCTAAGTATAGGTCATTTTTTATTAAATAGGCCATTTTGGAGCTAACTAAGCTAATTATGTCATTTCGTAGAATAATTAGCCAATTTGGCCTTTCTTGGATAAGTCTAAGCTACGTAGAAGAAGAGATAGAGAAGAAGAATTAAAATAAGGAGGAGGAGGAGGAGGAGAAGAAGAAGGAAGAGGAGAAGAAGAAGAAAAGAAGAAGGAGAAGGAGAAGAAGAAGGAGAAGGAGAAGGAGGAAGAAGGAGGAAGAAGAAGGGGAAGGAGGAGCTCCTTCTCCTTCTCCTCCTTCTTCTCCTTCTTCTTCTCCTCCTCCCTCTCGTCCTTCTTCTTCTCCTTTTTCCTCTTCCTTCCTTTCATTTTCCTCTTTTTCTCTTCTTGTCCCCTTCTTCGGGGTAAATTGGCTAAGAATGCCTTTTTGGAGCTAATTATGTCATTTCGAGGATAATTAGCGAAGTATAGGTCATTTTTTATTAAATAGGCCATTTTGGAGCTAACTAAGCTAATTATGTCATTTCGTAGGATAATTAGCCAATTTAGCCTTTCTTGGATAAGTCTAAGCTACGTAGAAGAAGAGATAGAGAAGAAGAAGTAAAATAAGGAGAAGGAGGAGGAGGAGAAGAAGAAGGAAGAGGAGAAGAAGAAGAAAAGAAGAAGGAGATGGAGAAGAAGAAGGAGAAGGAGAAGGAGGAAGAAGAAGGAGTAGGAGGAGCTCCTTCTCCTTCTCCTCCTTCTTCTCCTTCTTCTCCTTCTTCTTCTCCTCCTCCCTCTCCACCTTCTTCTCCTTATTTTTTCCTCTTCCCTCCTTTCATTTTTCCTCTTTTTCTCTTCTTGTCCCCTTCTTCGGGCTAAATTGGCTAAGAATGCCTTTTTGGAGCTAATTATGTCATTTCGAGGATAATTAGCTAAGTATAGGTCATTTTTTATTAAATAGGCCATTTTGGAGCTAACTAAGCTAATTATGTCATTTCGTAGGATAATTAGCCAATTTAGCCTTTCTTGGATGAGTCTAAGCTATGTAGAAGAAGAGATAGAGAAGAAGAAGTAAAATAAGGAGGAGGAGGAGGAGGAGGAGAAGAAGAAGGAAGAGGAGAAGAAGAAGAAAAGAAGAAGGAGAAGAAGGAGAAGAAGAAGGAGAAGGAGAAGAAGGAAGAAGGAGGAAGAAGAAGGGGAAGGAGGAGCTCCTTCTCCTTCTTCTCGTTCTTCTCCTTCTTCTTCTCCTCCTCCCTCTCCTCCTTCTTCTTCTCCTCATTTTTCCTCTTCCTTCCTTTCATTTTCCTCTTTTTCTCTTCTTGTCCCCTTCTTCGGGCTAAATTGGCTAAGAATGCCTTTTTGGAGCTAATTATGTCATTTCGAGGATAATTAGCTAAGTATAGGTCTTTTTTATTAAATAGGCCATTTTGGAGCTAACTAAGCTAATTATGTCATTTCGTAGGATAATTAGCCAATTTAGCCTTTCTTGGATAAGTCTAAGCTACGTAGAAGAAGAGATAGAGAAGAAGAAGTAAAATAAGGAGGAGGAGGAGGAGGAGGAGAAGAAGAAGGAAGAGGAGAAGAAGAAGAAAAGAAGAAGGAGAAGGAGAAGAAAAAGGAGAAGGAGAAGGAGGAAGAAGGAGGAAGAAGAAGGGGAAGGAGGAGCTCCTTCTCCTTCTCCTCCTTCTTCTCCTTCTTCTTCACCTCCTCCCTCTCCTGCTTCTTCTTCTCCTTTTTCCTCTTCCTTCCTTTCATTTTCCTCTTTTTCTCTTCTTGTCCCCTTCTTCGGGCTAAATTGGCCAAGAATGCCTTTTTGGAGCTAATTATGTCATTCCGAGGATAATTAGCTAAGTATAGGTCATTTTTTATTAAATAGGCCATTTTGGAGCTAACTAAGCTAATTATGTCATTTCGTAGGATAATTAGCCAATTTAGCCTTTCTTGGATAAGTCTAAGCTACGTAGAAGAAGAGATAGAGAAGAAGAAGTAAAATAAGGAGGAGGAGGAGGAGGAGAAGAAGAAGGAAGAGGAGAAGAAGAAGAAAAGAAGAAGGAGAAGGAGAAGAAGAAGGAGAAGGAGAAGGAGGAAGAAGGAGGAAGAAGAAGGGGAAGGAGGAGCTCCTTCTCCTTCTTCTCCTTCTTCTTCTCCTCCTCCCTCTCCTCCTTCTTCTTCTCCTTTTTCCTCTTCCTTCCTTTCATTTTCCTCTTTTTCTCTTCTTGTCCCCTTCTTCGGGCTAAATTGGCTAAGAATGCCTTTTTGGAGCTAATTATGTCATTTCGAGGATAATTAGCTAAGTATAGGTCATTTTTTATTAAATAGGCCATTTTGGAGCTAACTAAGCTAATTATGTCATTTCGTAGGATAATTAGCCAATTTAGCCTTTCTTGGATAAGTCTAAGCTACGTAGAAGAAGAGATAGAGAAGAAGAAGTAAAATAAGGAGGAGGAGGAGGAGGAGAAGAAGAAGGAAGAGGAGAAGAAGAAGAAAAGAAGAAGGAGAAGGAGAAGACGAAGGAGACGGAGAAGGAGGAAGAAGAAGGAGTAGGAGGAGCTCCTTCTCCTTCTCCTCCTTCTTCTCCTTCTTCTCCTTCTTCTTCTCCTCCTCCCTCTCCTCCTTCTTCTCCTTATTTTTCCTCTTCCCTCCTTTCATTTTTCCTCTTTTTCTCTTCTTGTCCCCTTCTTCGGGCTAAATTGGCTAAGAATGCCTTTTTGGAGCTAATTATGTCATTTCGAGGATAATTAGCTAAGTATAGGTCATTTTTTTATTAAATAGGCCATTTTGGAGCTAACTAAGCTAAATATGTCATTTCGTAGGATAATTAGCCAATTTAACCTTTCTTGGATGAGTCTAAGCTATGTAGAAGAAGAGATAGAGAAGAAGAAGTAAAATAAGGAGGAGGAGGAGGAGGAGGAGAAGAAGAAGGAAGAGGAGAAGAAGAAGAAAAGAAGAAGGAGAAGAAGGAGAAGAAGAAGGAGAAGGAGAAGGAGGAAGAAGGAGGAAGATGAAGGGGAAGGAGGTGCTCCTTCTCCTTCTTCTCCTTCTTCTCCTTCTTCTTCTCCTCCTCCCTCTCCTCCTTCTTCTTCTCCTCATTTTTCCTCTTCCTTCCTTTCATTTTCCTCTTTTTCTCTTCTTGTCCCCTTCTTCGGGCTAAATTGGCTAAGAATGCCTTTTTGGAGCGAATTATGTCATTTCGAGGATAATTAGCTAACTATAGGTCTTTTTTTATTAAATAGGCCATTTTGGAGCTAACTAAGCTAATTATGTCATTTCGTAGGATAATTAGCCAATTTAGCCTTTCTTGGATAAGTCTAAGCTATGTAGAAGAAGAGATAGAGAAGAAGAAGTAAAATAAGGAGGAGGAGGAGGAGGAGGAGGAGGAGGAGAAGAAGAAGGAAGAGGAGAAGAAGAAGAAAAGAAGAAGGAGAAGGAGAAGAAGAAGGAGAAGGAGAAGGAGGAAGAAGGAGGAAGAAGAAGGGGAAGGAGGAGCTCCTTCTCCTTCTCCTCCTTCTTCTCCTTCTTCTTCACCTCCTCCCTCTCCTCCTCCCTCTTCTCCTTTTTCCTCTTCCTTCCTTTCATTTTCCTCTTTTTCTCTTCTTGTCCCCTTCTTCGGGCTAAATTGGCTAAGAATGCCTTTTTGGAGCTAATTATGTCATTTCGAGGATAATTAGCTAAGTATAGGTCATTTTTTATTAAATAGGCCATTTTGGAGCTAACTAAGCTAATTATGTCATTTCGTAGGATAATTAGCCAATTTAGCCTTTCTTGGATAAGTCTAAGCTACGTAGAAGAAGAGATAGAGAAGAAGAAGTAAAATAAGGAGGAGGAGGAGGAGGAGAAGAAGAAGGAAGAGGAGAAGAAGAAGAAAAGAAGAAGGAGAAGGAGAATAAGAAGGAGAAGGAGAAGGAGGAAGAAGGAGGAAGAAGAAGGGGAAGGAGGAGCTCCTTCTCCTTCTCCTCCTTCTTCTCCTTCTTCTTCTCCTCCTCCCTCTCCTCCTTCTTCTTCTCCTTTTTCCTCTTCCTTCCTTTCATTTTCCTCTTTTTCTCTTCTTGTCCCCTTCTTCGGGCTAAATTGGCTAAGAATGCCTTTTTGGAGCTAATTATGTCATTTCGAGGATAATTAGCTAAGTATAGGTCATTTTTTATTAAATAGGCCATTTTGGAGCTAACTAAGCTAATTATGTCATTTCGTAGGATAATTAGCCAATTTAGCCTTTCTTGGATAAGTCTAAGCTATGTAGAAGAAGAGATAGAGAATAAGAAGTAAAATAAGGAGGAGGAGGAGGAGGAGAAGAAGAAGGAAGAGGAGAAGAAGAAGAAAAGAAGAAGGAGAAGGAGAAGAAGAAGGAGAAGGAGAAGGAGGAAGAAGGAGGAAGAAGAAGGGGAAGGAGGAGCTCCTTCTCCTTCTCCTCCTTCTTCTCCTTCTTCTTCACCTCCTCCCTCTCCTCCTCCGTCTTCTCCTTTTTCCTCTTCCTTCCTTTCATTTTCCTCTTTTTCTCTTCTTGTCCCCTTCTTCGGGCTAAATTGGCTAAGAATGCCTTTTTGGAGCTAATTATGTCATTTCGAGGATAATTAGCTAAGTATAGGTCATTTTTTATTAAATAGGCCATTTTGGAGCTAACTAAGCTAATTATGTCATTTCGTAGGATAATTAGCCAATTTAGCCTTTCTTGGATAAGTCTAAGCTACGTAGAAGAAGAGATAGAGAAGAAGAAGTAAAATAAGGAGGAGGAGGAGGAGGAGAAGAAGAAGGAAGAGGAGAAGAAGAAGAAAAGAAGAAGGAGAAGGAGAAGAAGAAGGAGAAGGAGAAGGGGGAAGAAGGAGGAAGAAGAAGGGGAAGGAGGAGCTCCTTCTCCTTCTCCTCCTTCTTCTCCTTCTTCTTCTCCTCCTCCCTCTCCTCCTTCTTCTTCTCCTTTTTCCTCTTCCTTCCTTTCATTTTCCTCTTTTTCTCTTCTTGTCCCCTTCTTCGGGCTAAATTGGCTAAGAATGCCTTTTTGGAGCTAATTATGTCATTTCGAGGATAATTAGCTAAGTATAGGTCATTTTTTATTAAATAGGCCATTTTGGAGCTAACTAAGCTAATTATGTCATTTCGTAGGATAATTAGCCAATTTAGCCTTTCTTGGATAAGTCTAAGCTACGTAGAAGAAGAGATAGAGAAGAAGAAGTAAAATAAGGAGGAGGAGGAGGAGGAGAAGAAGAAGGAAGAGGAGAAGAAGAAGAAAAGAAGAAGGAGAAGGAGAAGAAGAACGAGAAGGAGAAGGAGGAAGAAGAAGGAGTAGGAGGAGCTCCTTCTCCTTCTCCTCCTTCTTCTCCTTCTTCTCCTTCTTCTTCTCCTCCTCCCTCTCCTCCTTCTTCTCCTTATTTTTCCTCTTCCCTCCTTTCATTTTTCCTCTTTTTCTCTTCTTGTCCCCTTCTTCGGGCTAAATTGGCTAAGAATGCCTTTTTGGAGCTAATTATGTCATTTCGAGGATAATTAGCTAAGTATAGGTCATTTTTTATTAAATAGGCAATTTTGGAGCTAACTAAGCTAATTATGTCATTTCGTAGGATAAGTAGCCAATTTAGCCTTTCTTGGATGAGTCTAAGCTATGTAGAAGAAGAGATAGAGAAGAAGAAGTAAAATAAGGAGGAGGAGGAGGAGGAGAAGAAGAAAGAAGAGGAGAAGAAGAAGAAAAGAAGAAGGAGAAGAAGGAGAAGAAGAAGGAGAAGGAGAAGGAGGAAGAAGGAGGTAGAAGAAGGGGAAGGAGGAGGTCCTTCTCCTTCTTCTCCTTCTTCTCCTTCTTCTTCTCCTCCTCCCTCTCCTCCTTCTTCTTCTCCTCATTTTTCCTCTTCCTTCCTTTCATTTTCCTCTTTTTCTCTTCTTGTCCCCTTCTTCGGGCTAAATTGGCTAAGAATGCCTTTTTGGAGCTAATTATGTCATTTCGAGGATAATTAGCTAAGTATAGGTCTTTTTTTATTAAATAGGCCATTTTGGAGCTAACTAAGCTAATTATGTCATTTCGTAGGATAATTAGCCAATTTAGCCTTTCTTGGATAAGTCTAAGCTACGTAGAAGAAGAGATAGAGAAGAAGAAGTAAAATAAGGAGGAGGAGGAGGAGGAGGAGGAGAAGAAGAAGGAAGAGGAGAAGAAGAAGAAAAGAAGAAGGAGAAGGAGAAGAAGAAGGAGAAGGAGAAGGAGGAAGAAGGAGGAAGAAGAAGGGGAAGGAGGAGCTCCTTCTCCTTCTCCTCCTTCTTCTCCTTCTTCTTCACCTCCTCCCTCTCCTCCTTCTTCTTCTCCTTTTTCCTCTTCCTTCCTTTCATTTTCCCCTTTTTCTCTTCTTGTCCCCTTCTTCGGGCTAAATTGGCTAAGAATGCCTTTTTGGAGCTAATTATGTTATTTCGAGGATAATTAGCTAAGTATAGGTCATTTTTTATTAAATAGGCCATTTTGGAGCTAACTAAGCTAATTATGTCATTTCGTAGGATAATTAGCCAATTTAGCCTTTCTTGGATAAGTCTAAGCTACGTAGAAGAAGAGATAGAGAAGAAGAAGTAAAATAAGGAGGAGGAGGAGGAGGAGGAGGAGAAGAAGAAGGAAGAGGAGAAGAAGAAGAAAAGAAGAAGGAGAAGGAGAAGAAAAAGGAGAAGGAGAAGGAGGAAGAAGGAGGAAGAAGAAGGGGAAGGAGGAGCTCCTTCTCCTTCTCCTCCTTCTTCTCCTTCTTCTTCACCTCCTGCCTCTCCTCCTTCTTCTTCTCCTTTTTCCTCTTCCTTCCTTTCATTTTCCTCTTTTTCTCTTCTTGTCCCATTCTTCGGGCTAAATTGGCCAAGAATGCCTTTTTGGAGCTAATTATGTCATTCCGAGGATAATTAGCTAAGTATAGGTCATTTTTTATTAAATAGGCCATTTTGGAGCTAACTAAGCTAATTATGTCATTTCGTAGGATAATTAGCCAATTTAGCCTTTCTTGGATAAGTCTAAGCTACGTAGAAGAAGAGATAGAGAAGAAGAAGTAAAATAAGGAGGAGGAGGAGGAGGAGAAGAAGAAGGAAGAGGAGAAGAAGAAGAAAAGAAGAAGGAGAAGGAGAAGAAGAAGGAGAAGGAGAAGGAGGAAGAAGGAGGAAGAAGAAGGGGAAGGAGGAGCTCCTTCTCCTTCTTCTCCTTCTTCTCCTTCTTCTTCTCCTCCTCCCTCTCCTCCTTCTTCTTCTCCTTTTTCCTCTTCCTTCCTTTCATTTTCCTCTTTTTCTCTTCTTGTCCCCTTCTTCGGGCTAAATTGGCTAAGAATGCCTTTTTGGAGCTAATTATGTCATTTCGAGGATAATTAGCTAAGTATAGGTCATTTTTTATTAAATAGGCCATTTTGGAGCTAACTAAGCTAATTATGTCATTTCGTAGGATAATTAGCCAATTTAGCCTTTCTTGGATAAGTCTAAGCTACGTAGAAGAAGAGATAGAGAAGAAGAAGTAAAATAAGGAGGAGGAGGAGGAGGAGAAGAAGAAGGAAGAGGAGAAGAAGAAGAAAAGAAGAAGGAGAAGGAGAAGAAGAAGGAGAAGGAGAAGGAGGAAGAAGAAGGAGTAGGAGGAGCTCCTTCTCCTTCTCCTCCTTCTTCTCCTTCTTCTCCTTCTTCTTCTCCTCCTCCCTCTCCTCCTTCTTCTCCTTATTTTTCCTCTTCCCTCCTTTCATTTTTCCTCTTTTTCTCTTCTTGTCCCCTTCTTCGGGCTAAATTGGCTAAGAATGCCTTTTTGGAGCTAATTATGTCATTTCGAGGATAATTAGCTAAGTATATGCCATTTTTTATTAAATAGGCCATTTTGGAGCTAACTAAGCTAAATATGTCATTTCGTAGGATAATTAGCCAATTTAACCTTTCTTGGATGAGTCTAAGCTATGTAGAAGAAGAGATAGAGAAGAAGAAGTAAAATAAGGAGGAGGAGGAGGAGGAGGAGGAGAAGAAGAAGGAAGAGGAGAAGAAGAAGAAAAGAAGAAGGAGAAGAAGGAGAAGAAGAAGGAGAAGGAGAAGGAGGAAGAAGGAGGAAGAAGAAGGGGAAGGAGGTGCTCCTTCTCCTTCTTCTCCTTCTTCTCCTTCTTCTTCTCCTCCTCCCTCTCCTCCTTCTTCTTCTCCTCATTTTTCCTCTTCCTTCCTTTCATTTTCCTCTTTTTCTCTTCTTGTCCCCTTCTTCGGGCTAAATTGGCTAAGAATGCCTTTTTGGAGCTAATTATGTCATTTCGAGGATAATTAGCTAAGTATAGGTCTTTTTTTATTAAATAGGCCATTTTGGAGCTAACTAAGCTAATTATGTCATTTCGTAGGATAATTAGCCAATTTAGCCTTTCTTGGATAAGTCTAAGCTACGTAGAAGAAGAGATAGAGAAGAAGAAGTAAAATAAGGAGGAGGAGGAGGAGGAGGAGGAGGAGGAGAAGAAGAAGGAAGAGGAGAAGAAGAAAAGAAGAAGGAGAAGGAGAAGAAGAAGGAGAAGGAGAAGGAGGAAGAAGGAGGAAGAAGAAGGGGAAGGAGGAGCTCCTTCTCCTTCTCCTCCTTCTTCTCCTTCTTCTTCACCTCCTCCCTCTCCTCCTCCCTCTTCTCCTTTTTCCTCTTCCTTCCTTTCATTTTCCTCTTTTTCTCTTCTTGTCCCCTTCTTCGGGCTAAATTGGCTAAGAATGCCTTTTTGGAGCTAATTATGTCATTTCGAGGATAATTAGCTAAGTATAGGTCATTTTTTATTAAATAGGCCATTTTGGAGCTAACTAAGCTAATTATGTCATTTCGTAGGATAATTAGCCAATTTAGCCTTTCTTGGATAAGTCTAAGCTACGTAGAAGAAGAGATAGAGAAGAAGAAGTAAAATAAGGAGGAGGAGGAGGAGGAGGAGAAGAAGGAAGAGGAGAAGAAGAAGAAAAGAAGAAGGAGAAGGAGAATAAGAAGGAGAAGGAGAAGGAGGAAGAAGGAGGAAGAAGAAGGGGAAGGAGGAGCTCCTTCTCCTTCTCCTCCTTCTTCTCCTTCTTCTTCTCCTCCTCCCTCTCCTCCTTCTTCTTCTCCTTTTTCCTCTTCCTTCCTTTCATTTTCCTCTTTTTCTCTTCTTGTCCCCTTCTTCGGGCTAAATTGGCTAAGAATGCCTTTTTGGAGCTAATTATGTCATTTCGAGGATAATTAGCTAAGTATAGGTCATTTTTTATTAAATAGGCCATTTTGGAGCTAACTAAGCTAATTATGTCATTTCGTAGGATAATTAGCCAATTTAGCCTTTCTTGGATAAGTCTAAGCTATGTAGAAGAAGAGATAGAGAATAAGAAGTAAAATAAGGAGGAGGAGGAGTAGGAGAAGAAGAAGGAAGAGGAGAAGAAGAAGAAAAGAAGAAGGAGAAGGAGAAGAAGAAGGAGAAGGAGAAGGAGGAAGAAGGAGGAAGAAGAAGGGGAAGGAGGAGCTCCTTCTCCTTCTCCTCCTTCTTCTCCTTCTTCTTCTCCTCCTCCCTCTCCTCCTCCGTCTTCTCCTTTTTCCTCTTCCTTCCTTTCATTTTCCTCTTTTTCTCTTCTTGTCCCCTTCTTCGGGCTAAATTGGCTAAGAATGCCTTTTTGGAGCTAATTATGTCATTTCGAGGATAATTAGCTAAGTATAGGTCATTTTTTATTAAATAGGCCATTTTGGAGCTAACTAAGCTAATTATGTCATTTCGTAGGATAATTAGCCAATTTAGCCTTTCTTGGATAAGTCTAAGTTACGTAGAAGAAGAGATAGAGAAGAAGAAGTAAAATAAGGAGGAGGAGGAGGAGGAGAAGAAGAAGGAAGAGGAGAAGAAGAAGAAAAGAAGAAGGAGAAGGAGAAGAAGAAGGAGAAGGAGAAGGGGGAAGAAGGAGGAAGAAGAAGGGGAAGGAGGAGCTCCTTCTCCTTCTCCTCCTTCTTCTCCTTCTTCTTCTCCTCCTCCCTCTCCTCCTTCTTCTTCTCCTTTTTCCTCTTCCTTCCTTTCATTTTCCTCTTTTTCTCTTCTTGTCCCCTTCTTCGGGCTAAATTGGCTAAGAATGCCTTTTTGGAGCTAATTATGTCATTTCGAGGATAATTAGCTAAGTATAGGTCATTTTTTATTAAATAGGCCATTTTGGAGCTAACTAAGCTAATTATGTCATTTCGTAGGATAATTAGCCAATTTAGCCTTTCTTGGATAAGTCTAAGCTACGTAGAAGAAGAGATAGAGAAGAAGAAGTAAAATAAGGAGGAGGAGGAGGAGGAGAAGAAGAAGGAAGAGGAGAAGAAGAAGAAAAGAAGAAGGAGAAGGAGAAGAAGAACGAGAAGGAGAAGGAGGAAGAAGAAGGAGTAGGAGGAGCTCCTTCTCCTTCTCCTCCTTCTTCTCCTTCTTCTCCTTCTTCTTCTCCTCCTCCCTCTCCTCCTTCTTCTCCTTATTTTTCCTCTTCCCTCCTTTCATTTTTCCTCTTTTTCTCTTCTTGTCCCCTTCTTCGGGCTAAATTGGCTAAGAATGCCTTTTTGGAGCTAATTATATCATTTCGAGGATAATTAGCTAAGTATAGGTCATTTTTTATTAAATAGGCCATTTTGGAGCTAACTAAGCTAATTATGTCATTTCGTAGGATAAGTAGCCAATTTAGCCTTTCTTGGATGAGTCTAAGCTATGTAGAAGAAGAGATAGAGAAGAAGAAGTAAAATAAGGAGGAGGAGAAGAAGAAAGAAGAGGAGAAGAAGAAGAAAAGAAGAAGGAGAAGAAGGAGAAGAAGAAGGAGAAGGAGAAGGAGGAAGAAGGAGGTAGAAGAAGGGGAAGGAGGAGCTCCTTCTCCTTCTTCTCCTTCTTCTCCTTCTTCTTCTCCTCCTCCCTCTCCTCCTTCTTCTTCTCCTCATTTTTCCTCTTCCTTCCTTTCATTTTCCTCTTTTTCTCTTCTTGTCCCCTTCTTCGGGCTAAATTGGCTAAGAATGCCTTTTTGGAGCTAATTATGTCATTTCGAGGATAATTAGCTAAGTATAGGTCTTTTTTTATTAAATAGGCCATTTTGGAGCTAACTAAGCTAATTATGTCATTTCGTAGGATAATTAGCCAATTTAGCCTTTCTTGGATAAGTCTAAGCTACGTAGAAGAAGAGATAGAGAAGAAGACGTAAAATAAGGAGGAGGAGGAGGAGGAGGAGGAGAAGAAGAAGGAAGAGGAGAAGAAGAAGAAAAGAAGAAGGAGAAGGAGAAGAAGAAGGAGAAGGAGAAGGAGGAAGAAGGAGGAAGAAGAAGGGGAAGGAGGAGCTCCTTCTCCTTCTCCTCCTTCTTCTCCTTCTTCTTCACCTCCTCCCTCTCCTCCTTCTTCTTCTCCTTTTTCCTCTTCCTTCCTTTCATTTTCCCCTTTTTCTCTTCTTGTCCCCTTCTTCGGGCTAAATTGGCTAAGAATGCCTTTTTGGAGCTAATTATGTCATTTCGAGGATAATTAGCTAAGTATAGGTCATTTTTTATTAAATAGGCCATTTTGGAGCTAACTAAGCTAATTATGTCATTTCGTAGGATAATTAGCCAATTTAGCCTTTCTTGAATGAGTCTAAGCTACGTAGAAGAAGAGATAGAGAAGAAGAAGTAAAATAAGGAGGAGGAGGAGAAGAAGCAGGAAGAGGAGAAGAAGAAGAAAAGAAGAAGGAGAAGGAGAAGGAGAAGGAGAAGGAGGAAGAAGGAGGAAGAAGAAGGGGAAGGAGGAGCTTCTTCTCCTTCTCCCCCTTCTTCTGCTTCTTCTTCTCCTCCTCCCTCTCCTCCTTCTTCTCCTCATTTTTCCTCTTCCTTCCTTTCATTTTTCCTCTTTTTCTCTTCTTGTTCCCTTCTTCGGGCTAAATTGGCTTAGAATGCCTTTTTGGAGCTAATTATGTCATTTCGAGGATAATTAGCTAAGTATAGGTCATTTTTTATTAAATAGGACATTTTGGAGCTAACTAAGCTAATTATGTCATTTCGTAGGACAATTGGCTAATTTAGCCTTTCTTGGATGAGTCTAAGCTACGTAGAAGAAGAGATAGAGAAGAAGAAGTAAAATAAGGAGGAGGAGGAGGAGGAGGAGGATAAGAAGGAAGAGGAGAAGAAGAAGAAAAGAAGAAGGAGAAGGAGAAGAAGAAGGAGAAGGAGAAGGAGGAAGAAGGAGTAGGAGGAGCTCCTTCTCCTTCTCCTCCTTCTTCTCCTTCTTCTCCTTCTTCTTCTCCTCCTCCCTCTCCTCCTTCTTCTCCTTATTTTTCCTCTTCCCTCCTTTCATTTTTCCTCTTTTTCTCTTCTTGTCCCCTTCTTCGGGCTAAATTGGCTAAGAATGCCTTTTTGGAGCTAATTATGTCATTTCGAGGATAATTAGCTAAGTATAGGTCATTTTTTATTAAATAGGCCATTTTGGAGCTAACTAAGCTAAATATGTCATTTCGTAGGATAATTAGCCAATTTAACCTTTCTTGGATGAGTCTAAGCTATGTAGAAGAAGAGATAGAGAAGAAGAAGTAAAATAAGGAGGAGGAGGAGGAGGAGGAGGAGAAGAAGAAGGAAGAGGAGAAGAAGAAGAAAAGAAGAAGGAGAAGAAGGAGAAGAAGAAGGAGAAGGAGAAGGAGGAAGAAGGAGGAAGAAGAAGGGGAAGGAGGAGCTCCTTCTCCTTCTTCTCCTTCTTCTCCTTCTTCTTCTCCTCCTCCCTCTCCACCTTCTTCTTCTCCTCATTTTTCCTCTTCCTTCCTTTCATTTTCCTCTTTTTCTCTTCTTGTCCCCTTCTTCGGGCTAAATTGGCTAAGAATGCCTTTTTGGAGCTAATTATGTCATTTCGAGGATAATTAGCTAAGTATAGGTCATTTTTTATTAAATAGGCCATTTTGGAGCTAACTAAGCTAATTATGTCATTAGATGGAAGTCTAGCTATTTTGGAGCTAACTAAGCTAATTATGTCATTAGATGGAAGTGTAGCTATTTTTTATTAAAACACTAGAAATAACATACCTAAGTTAGGGTGAAGCACGGTGGCTCTGGCTTGTTTCACCTCGAGAAGGCTGCCCTGGAGAAGTCTCGACTGTAGAAGGGTCGTGCGATACGTTTCGGGACATATTCTGCACCAAACATCGTTTGCAATGTGTAGTTAGCATGAGGACACTCTTAAGATCACTCCACTGAAATGAAACTCACCGTCCCTACCACGTTTATGACTGGCATCGGCGGAGGGACTTGGCCGTTCTTCTCGCACATAGACTGTACATTTGGTTTCGACATGTCAAACTTTTTATTTATTAATGAAACGGACATTCAAATGCAAGATTTGAAATAACATGAAGAAGAAACTTACGACGAAGAGCTCGTATATGGCCCTGGTAGACGCTTCATTCCGTGCCCTCTCCGCCTCCACCAATGCAATCGTCCTCTCCTCCAGCTCCCTAATTTCCTTATCCTTCTCCGCCATAGCCGCCTGCATTGCCGCTCTCTCTTTCTGAATAGAAGCCTGCAACACAACTCGTTGTTAGCAATGTAATCATATTGGTTCCAACGCACAACATAATGCGGAAAGATAGTTGAGTCCATTAAACTAACCTCGATGGCGAGCTCGACTGGCCGTGGACGACGTGTTATCTCCGGACAAGAGCTCGTTTGGCGTGCCTTTATCTACCGGGGAGTGCTAGGACAACGTATAAGGCTGTCTCCAATGCGATCGAGCCATGGGGCCTCCCGTTGCCAGCTATCATCACCAGCTCTGGATCAATAGGCCCCTCGCTCGGGTTAAAGTCCTCCCCTTTCCTCGCCTTCCCGTGATCTTTGTACTTCACGAGCTTGTCTTGGGAGGAGATGTTGGTGAAGTTTTCTGGATGCTCGAGGTCAGACTCACAGAATGCCTTGACCTTCTTGTACGAGGCAGTATGGGCCATCGCATACAGGTCGTACATCTGTGGCGCCTCCGTCTTATTGTGACGTGCCTAAAAGAGAGAGAGCAGAAAATTGTATTGGTAAAGGGCTCAAGATAGCATTAAGAATGAATTGCATGAGGCATGAAGCAAACCACATACCCAGTTCTCGCCAAATTGGATTAAGTTGACGCTCCCTTGATGGTGTGGCACGCCAACCATTTTGCCACGCCTCTCCTTGGCGTTGTTGTGGCTGGTCTCCCACGTTTCGAAGCACCACTGGTCCACCAAGGCCTCCCAACAATCCATCTTATCCACACACCATCTAGGGGGCACCTAAGTTAATAAAGAGAAATTTGAGTGCGTAAGAACCAAATCAAGGAAACTAACTACAAAGCCTTAATAATATGTAATTACCTTCATGTAATGCTCCTTCTCCATCTTAGCATCACGGCACTTCGCCTTATCAATCCTAATATGCCGCGTGGCATAGTAGTCTCGAACAGCCTGCACCCGAGCCTCGTGCCGAAAGTTTTGAAGTAGGCGGCGACATTCGGTTTCGATAACCTTTTCCGCGTCGTCCTCGTATCCCTCCTCACACCTGTAGAAGGTTTGCAAACGAGACAACACCGATTAGTACAATAAATAGCTATGGTTAATTTATAATTGTGTGAAAGAGAAATTACCCAGAACTTTCGGATCACCATGTCCGCCCTCGTGTCACACAAAACACCGTCGATCTCCACCTCCGGCGGGGCCGGGGCACCCAAGTAGTGCTCCCAGGTCATCCCTACCTCTCGCTCCCGACCGGGCAACGTAAAAAACCCTGGGGAGTTTTGACGGCAAAGAACACCGAGGACGCTGTTGGGCTTGCGGACACCCTTGGCAACAATCCAACCCCTACAGTATGACAATTTAAAGCCAAAACATTAGATATTTGAGAAAACGCGAAGGCAAAAGGTTAAATAAGAGTAAATTAACTTACTTGTCCCCATTTGGCCTAATCGAGCACCTCTGCTAGGGGGTCGTTGGCACGAGCGGGAGCCCCGAACTACCACGCTGGTAGACGGTATCCCCCTCACCCAGCTCCTCGTCGCTACCAGCATGGCCAGTTGGCTCTGGCCAGGGATCCCACTGGGTCTCTTGGGATGTACCCTCATCCCTACTGTGCTCCGCAGTCGTGTGGAAGGAAGCCTCTGGGACACGAGTCTCGTGGGTCAAAGGCTCGTCGACCCGAGGCTCGTGAACCGGAGACCGTGTAGCCTCCACCTCAGACGAATCCACCCTAGAAGTCCTCCTGTACTGAGGTGAATCAGCTTGGGGTGGTGGCGGAGACCGTGTAGCCCTACCTCTCCCGCGGCCACGTGTACCTTTAGTACAACATAAATACCAACATGAGTAATAAAATGTATATAAATACCAATATGCATACAACATGAGTACAACATAAATACCAACATGAATACAACATGTACCTTTAGTGCCTCTCGGCTTCGCGGGTGGTCGACCTCCTCTCACGGGGGCCGCTCCTTGCATAGTAGAGAGCAACACTCTCCGAAGAGGCGAGGCAGGAATGGAAGTACCCATCCCATCACCCGCCGACGAAGAAGCAGCCGCGGCATGCTTTCGACCCTTTCCCGCCATCTTTCAACACCTGTCATGACAAAGAGTAAATGAAATTAGTACAACATAAATACCAACATGACTAATAAAAATTGAATACCTAACATGAACTCAAAATTTATATATAGTATAATAGTTGAATACCTGACATGAACTAATAACAATCATCCTCATCTATATATGCTTCGGGGTCAATAAATGCATCATGATCATCACTATCATCAATAAATGCATCATCATCATCACTATCTAGAAGAACATGTGGAAGGCCACCATTATGTAATCGGTCAAGAAGTGACAGGTCATCCGCAGCAGTAACCTCTTCTTCTTCCAGCTCTTCCTCTTCGGGCTCAGGGGTTAAGACGGATTCACTGTTGCTGTCTACTTCAATGTTCTGGGGTGAAGTAGAGCGGTTCTTGAAACATTTCTTGGACATACGTGTTTCTTGGAAGAATTCTCCTTCATATGTGTCTGGGTTAATGTGAGGTTCGTAATCCTCTTCATTGAGGGTAGGTGGTCTAAAATGTGGTGGCACTTCATAAACGACACCCCAACCTTTGAGATTTGGATCAGTTTGGCAGGCCCACGGTAGATAGAAAACTTGTGTCGCCTTTTGAGCCGTAATATACACATCGGGAACATCTAAGTGGGTGTTTTGGTTGATTTCAACTAGTCCTATATGTTCATGAGTCCTTCTAGTCTCCCTCGGCTCAAACCAATAAAATTTGAAGACTATGACGGTCGGTGGGTTTTCACCATAGAATAGAAGTTCATAAATTGCTTCAACCCTTCCATAATACTCGGTGTCTCCTTCGCCGATAGCAGAGACAGAACAATTTGTTGTCTTTAGGTCGGGCATAGATAGCTCTTTGCCAAAGGTACGAAAGTGATACCCGTTGATGTTGTATTTGTCAAATGAACGGACCTTATAGTCAAAACCATTAGCGACTTGTCTCAACTCGGCGTCCATAGACTCTGCATCAGCCTACAAGTTTAATACGAAATAATGGATGCATTAGCCGCAAATTAGACCAATAAGTCAAATGGGCCCTTAATGGTAATTAATTACCCTTTGTTTGAACCAAGAGATGAAACCAGGATAGTCGCCTCCATGCTTTGCGAGAAGCTCATACTCTTCGACAGAATCCTTTTCGATGACCGCTCCATCCGAGAATTCGGCGACGTATCGACTATATCAAATATCCGGGAATAAGAGTCGTTCAAAGCAATTAGAAGTTGCGGAACAATAAATTACCGAGAACTTACTCGATGTACGGCCGCACTTCTGTTAGGTTGGTGAAGATATACAATGAAATGGTCCACCATTCTTCGGCATCCAACGATTTCCCTTTTGAAGCACCGGATGGTGCGAGCTTACCTTTGAATAGGCTGAGGTTGGATCGAACTTTTTCTCGATCGCCATCATTGTAGCGAGGCTTCGGGTTATGCAAATGATAATTTTTGGCTTCGTAGTGTGCTGTCACGAAGTTTGCCGCCTCCTCAGTAATGAATGCCTCGGCCATCGATGCTTCAATTCTACGTTTATTTTTACACTTAGCTCGAAGCGTCTTCTGCATCCTCTCAGTTGAGTAGCACCATCGATTTTGAACGGCCCCCCTCATTCTTGCCTCGGTCGGGAGATGCAAAATCAAATGTTGCATTGGATTAAAGAAGCCCGGTGGAAAGATCTTTTCTAATTTGCAGACCAACTCCGGCGCCAACTCTTCCATTTCATCTAGCACGCCAGGCGATAGTTCTTTCGCACAAAGAGAACGGAAGAAATAGCTCAGCTCTGCCAGTACTAGCCATTCATCCTCAGGGATAAAGCCACGCAACATCACCGGCATTACCCGCTCAATCCATATGTGCCAATCATGACTCTTGAGCCCAAATATTTTCAATTTCTCAAGACTCGCTCCCCTCTTTAGATTCGCAGCATACCCATCAGGGAACATCAACCGCATTTTCACCCACAATAGCATTTCCCTCATAGATGGCCTTTCAAGATTGAACCATGCCTTTGGCTTCGCTATGCTTTGCTTTCCTTTCCGTTGTCGCAAGTTTTGCAACGGTCTATCACATAGAGCCTCCAGGTCGATTCTAGCCTTAGGATTATCTTTTGACTTCCCCTCTATGCCGAACAATGTACCAAAAATGGCCTCCGCAATATTCTTTTCAGTGTGCATCACGTCAATGTTGTGTGGGCAAAGGAGGTCTTTGAAGTAAGGGAGATCCCATAAGCATGACTTGTGAGTCCAGGCGTGTTCCGTATTATACCCTTTGAAGTATCCTGGACGCAAAGGATCGGGCTCGAGAGCGTTTAACTGATCAAGGGTCTGTTGGCCTGTCAACGCAGCTGGTGCAGTGTTTTTGACAACTCTACCTTTGATGAAATTCTTCTTGTCTTTTCTGAACTTATGGTCAGGATCCAGGAATTGTCTATGCATGTCGAAGCAAGAATACTTGCGACCAGCCTGCAGCCAACGGAACTGAAGAGCTTCCTTGCATGTGGTGCACGGGAACCTTCCATGCACACACCAGCCAGCGAATAGCGCAAACGCCGGATAATCATGCGTCGAGTACATGTACCACACATGCATTTTGAAATTTGTTTTGGTAGCCGCGTCGTAGGTCTTGATCCCATTATCCCAGGCTTCTTGCAACTCATCCTTAAGCGGCTGCATGTACACATTCATATTCTTCCCCGGATAGTTGGGCCCTGGAATTATCAACGTTAGGAAAATGTTCTTTCTTTTCATAATCTCTCCGGGTGGCAAATTTAGTGGAATGACAAATACAGGCCAACAACTGTATTGTGCTGCCGTCATACCATACACATTGAACCCATCCGTGCTGATGGCAACTCTAGGTTGCCTTGGATCTTCTTATTTATCCTTATGTAATGCATCGAAGTGCCTCCACGCAAAACCATCTGAAGTGTGTACCAGCATCTTGTTCCCATCCGCATCTAGTTCGGTTCTTTTGCCCAATTTGTGCCATGTCATCTGTCTGGCCGTCTCTTCGACCATGAAAAGACGATGAAGTCTTGGTACGATTGGCAGATATCGAAGAACACTAATGGGGATTTTGGTCTGATTCTTCTCACCCATGTCGTTGTCTACCACAATATACCTGGAAGAATTGCAAATGGGGCAATAGTTCAAGGCCGCATACTCAAGCCTAAATAAGGCACATCCATTCTCACAGGCATGTATCTTCTCATAGGGCATCTTAAGTACACGGAGGATTTTCTCTGACTGGTACAGGTTTGCAGGCAGTACATGGCCTTTGGGTAGAAAGCGTCCAAATATCGTCATCATCGCGTCGTAGCATTCTCTGCCTAGGTTGAATTGAGCCTTCAGAGCCATTACTTGCGCGATGGCAACCAGCTGACAAAGCTCAGTCTGCTCGTGGAGAGGACGTTTTGAAGACTCCAGCATTTCATAGAAGGCCTTTGCAGATTCCTCCATCTCATCGTCCGAATCCCGAGCATCATCAAAGTCTTGCACCATGTCTTCAATCCCGGTACCATGCTCGTCGGTGCGACGACGAATCACCTCAGCTCTGGCACGTTGGTCAGACTCACCATGAAAAGTCCACACCGTATAATTAGGCGTAAAACCCCACTTCTGCAAGTGTTTACCCATTTCAAACTCTGTCTGCTTTTTCCAGTTGTCGCAGTTGGGACAGGGGCACCATGTTTTTTGCTGGCCATTTGCAAATGCGGCTCTCACAAACCCCCTGGTTTTTGTTAACCATTCATGGGTCATGTCTTTCTGACTAGGGTGACCAGTGTACATCCAAGCACGATCACTCATGTTGCCTAGCTACCTATGGGGGCACAAGAAATAAATACATAATTCATCATCTATATTCATACGCTAATCAAGTTTGTCAGTTTTATTACGTCCATGCAACCTACACGCTAATAGGTAAAGATAGGTCCTAATCCCACCCGAGTATGTGTAGACTGGGTTCGTTTTCCCATGCTCTGCTCCAGATGCGACGCAGAATTTCGGCAGCACCTCCCCGCTGTTCTCCTGATACACGTCTCGGCAATAAGCAGAGAGGATGTGTACCCGGAGAACAACAGGGGAGGCACTGACGAAATTCCGCATCAGATCCGGAGCACAGCATACGGGAAAACAAACCCAATCTACACATACTCGGGCTCTCCATGGATAATGTTGGACAATTCGAAAGGATGGCGGTTATAAATATGCAAAGAAATGCATATTTATAGATGTCGCCCTTTCGAACGGGAGACGCATACTGGTCACGCATACTCATGATTGAAGAAACCTATAGCTAGCAAGTTTCATCGGCACGAAGACCGGGACAGAGCAAATTAAGGGGGTAGGAGGAGAAGTCATTTGTGCTCACCAACAAACGCAAGGGCGGAGCTCGTCCAACGCACGTGGAGGTCGTCGAACAACTGCACATTGAAATTCACCCGATCAACACAAATACGATGTTTTTATAATTAACATGATCGGAAAATATGTGACCTAACTCATAATTTACAAAACTATGACCCCGTGGGCCTCTGGAAGGCCAAAAAGCACCTTCTCGTTCAAAAGAAGGCAGAATAGGTGTCGGGGGTCGGGGCTTAGTGGCGTCGGGAGTCAGTGCCGTCGAGGGTCGGTGGCATCGGGGGTCGGGGGGTTAGTGGCGTCGGTTGTGGGGGGTCAGTGGCGTCGGGGGTCCAGGGTCAGTGGCGTCGGGGGTCCAGGGTCAGTGACGTCGGGTGTCAGTGGCGTCGGGGGTCGGGGGTTGGTGGCGTCGAGCGTCGGGGGTCGGGAGTCGGGGGCAGTGGCGTCGGGGGTCGAGGGTTAGTGGCGTCGGGGGTTAGTGGCGTCGGGGGTCGGGGGTCGGGGGTCAGTGGCGTCGGAGGTCGATGGTCGGGGGTCAGTGGCGTCGTGCGTCAGGGGTCGGGGGTCGAGGGTCAGTTTCGGGGTGCCGGGGTTCCCTTTTCCTCTTCTTTCTTCTTCTCTTCTCTCCTCTTTTTCTTCTTCTTCTTCTTCTTCTTCTTCTTCTTCTTCTTCTTCTTCTTCTTCTTCTTTTTTCTCCTCCTACTCCCCCTCCTCTTTTTCTCCTTCTATTCTTTTTCTTCTTCTTCTTCTTCTTCTTCTTCTTCTTCTTCTTCTTCTTCTTTCTCCTCCTCTTTCTCCTCCTCCTCCTCTCCTCTTCTTCTTCTTCTTCTTCTTCTTCTTCTTCTTCTTTTTTCTCCTCCTCCTCCTCCTCCTCTTCTTCTTCTTCTTCTTCTTCTTCTTCTCCTGCTTTTTTTCCTTCTGCTTTTTTTCTTCTAACCTAATTAGCCTAATAATCTAACCAAATAAACTAACTAAATTACCCTATATATAATAAAAAAACTAACCTAATAAACTAACTAAAGTAATTAACTTTTTTAAAAAGAAAAATAGGAAAAACTCACCGGCAGGGGGCGGCGGCGGCAGGGGGCGCGCGGCTGGGGGCTCGCCGCAGGGGGCGTCGGCGGCAGGGGGCGGCGACGGCAGGGGGCGCAATGCAGGTGGCGCGCAGCAGGGGGCGGCGGCGGCAGGGGGCGGCGACGGCAGGGGGCGCAATGCAGGTGGCGCGCAGCAGGGGGCGGCGGCGGCAAGGGGCGGCGGCAGGGGGCGGCGGCGGCAGGGGGCGCGCCGCAGGGGAGGTGCTCGCCGTGGGGGTGGGTCGCCGCGGGGAGGTGCCCTCGCGGGGAGGGGATCCCACGGGGAGGGGGTCGCCGGGGGGGTGGGCTCGCCGGGGGGGTGGGCTCGCCGCGGGGAGGGGATCTCGCGGGGAGGGGGTCGCCGCCGTGGAGAGAGAGAGTGGTCGGGGTGAGAGAGAGAGAGACAGTGAGCGAGGGGGGGGGTAATGGCCATTATAGGGCTGCCCCTTTGCCGTCCGCCCCCCGACGGCAAAGGGCCGTATGGCAGACGGCAAAGGCCCGCGGACGGCAAAGGCCCCCGGATTTCGGACACGGCAGGCATGGGACCCACGCGTCCCTTTGCCGTCTGCCCTGGGGCTCTTTGCCGTCTGAAGGACCCACACATGGCAAATAGTATTTTTGCCATGTGTCAGTTCTTTGCCGTCTGTATTGTGTCAACTGATGGCAAAGAGGTTCTTTGCCGTCAGCCAGCAGACGGTAAAGAACTGGCTGACGGCAAATTTCTGGATTCCAGTAGTGATACAAATGTTTGGGGAACTTCGGGATCTGCTGACGACGACCTCGTCAAAATTCATAGGTTTTATACATTCTCAAAAAAATTGTATGCTATTACACACTGATTTTGGGTTACGGGGCGATCCGAACGTTCTGTGAAATCTGGAGACCGGTTATGGGGACCTCGTCAAAACTCACAGATTTGGTCCATTCTGCCATTTTTCCATGCAAACTCACTGATTTTGGGTCCCGGGGCGATACGAACGTTCGGGGAACATCGGGGTCCGGTTACCGAAACCTCGTCAAAACTCGTAGATTTGGTCAATTCTGTCTAGTTTTGTATGCTATTACTCACTGATTTTGGGTCACGGGCGATACGAACATTCGGGGCACTTCCGGATCCGGTTATGGAAACCTCGTGAAAACTCACAGATTTGGTCCGTTTTGTATGCTATTACTCCCCATGTTTGGGTCCCGGGCGATACGAATGTATGGGGAACTTCGGGGTCTGGTTACGTCGACCTCGTCAAAACTTACAGATTTTATACATTCTCGCCAGTTTTGTATGCTATTACTCATTGATTTTGGGTCACAGGGTGATCCGAACGTTTTGCGAAATCCGGGGATCGGTTACGGGGACCTCGTCAAAACTCACAGATTTGGTCCATTTTGTCCATTTTTTCCATGCCATTTCTCACTGATTTTGGGTCCCGGGGCGATACGAACGTACAGGGAACTTCGGGGTCCAGTTACCGAAACCTCGTCAAAACTCGCATATTTGGTCCATTCTAGCTAGTTTTGGGTCACGGGGCGATACGAACATTCTGGGAACTTCGGGCTGCGGTAACGGGGACCTCGTCAAAACTCGCTGATTTTATACATTCAGGCCAGTTTTTTATGCTATAACGAACTGATTTTGGATCCCGGGAGATACAGATGTTTGGGGAACTTCGGGGTGTGGTTACGGGGACCTCGTCAAAACTTGCTGATTTGGTCCATTCTGGCCAGTTTTGCATGATATTACTCACTGATTTTGGGTCCCGGGGCGATTCGAACGTTTCACGAATCCGGGGACCGGTTACGAGGACCTCGTTAAAACTCCTAGATTTGGTCCATTCTTCCGAGTTTAGTATGATATTACTCACTTATTTTGGGTCCCGGGCGATACGAACGTTCGGGGATCTTCGGGGTCCAGTTATGGGAACCTCGTCAAAACTCGAAGATTTCGTACATTCTGGCCAGTTTTGTACCCTATTACTTACTGATTTTGGGCCACGGGGCGATCCAAACATTCTGCAAAATCTTGGGACCTGTTACGGGGGCCTCATCAAAACTCATCGATTGGGTCCATTCTGTCCATGTTCCCATGCTATTACTCATTGATTTTCGGGTGATAAGAACATTTGGGGAACTTCAGTGTCCAGTTTTGTATGCTATTACTCCCCGTGTTTGGGTCCTGGGGCGATACGAATGTTTGGGGAACTTCGGGGTCTAGTCACGTCGACCTCGTCAAAACTCGCAGGTTTTATACATTCTCGCCACTTTTGTATGCTACTACTCACTGATTTTGGGTCACGGGGCGATCCGAACGTTTTGTGAAATCCGGGCATCGGTTATGGGGACCTCGTCAAAACTCACAAATTTGGTCTATTCTGGCAATTTTTCCGAGCAAACTCACTGATTTAGGATCTCGGGGCGATACGAACATTCGGGGAACATCGGGGTCCGGTGACCGAAACCTCGTCAAAACTCGCAGATTTGGTCCATTCTGGCTAGTTTTGTATGCTATTACTCGCTGATTTTGGGTCACGGGGCGATACGAACATTCGGGGAACTTCGGGATCCGGTAATGGGGACCTTCTCAAAACTCGCACATTTTATACATTCAGGCCAGTTTTGCATGCTATTACTAACTGATTTTGGGTCTTGGGGCGATACGAATGTTTGGGGAACTTTAGGGTGTGGTTACGGGGACGTCGTCAAAACTCGCAGATTTGATCCATTCTCGCAAGTGTTGCATGATATTACTCACTGATTTTGGGACCTGGGGCGATCCGAACGTTTGAGGAACTCCGGCGACCGGTTATGAGGACCTCGTTCAAACTCCTAGATTTGCTCCATTCTGGCCAGTTTAGTATGATATTACTCACTGATTTTGGGTCTCGGGCAATACGAATATTCAGGAACTTCGGGGTCTAGTGACTGGAACCTCGTCAAAACTCACATATTTCATACATTCTGGCCAGTTTTGTATCCTATTACTCACTCATTTTGGACCACGGGGCGATCCAAATATTCTGTGAAATCTGGGGACCTCTTACGGGGGCCTCGTCAAAACTCATAGATTTGGTCCATTCTGGCCATTTTTCCATGCTATTACTCACTGATTTGGATCCCGGGGCGATACAAACGTTCGGGGAAATTCGGGGTCCGGTTATGAAAACCTCGTCAAAACTCGCAGAGTTGGTCCATGCTGGCTAGTTTTGTATGCTATTACTCAACGTGTTTGGTCCCGGGGTGATACAAATGTTTGGGGAACTTCGGGGTCTGCTTCCAACGACCTTGCCAAAACTCGCAGGTTTTATACATTCTCAACAGTTTTGTATGCTATTACACATTGATTTTGGGTCACGGAGCGATCCGAACGTTCTGTGAGGCCGGTTATGGGGACCTCGTCAAAACTCACAGGTTTGGTCCATTCTGGCAATTTTTTCACACAAACTCACTGATTTTGGGTCCCGGAGCGATACGAACGTTCGGGGAACTTCGGGGTCCGGTTAGCGAAACCTCGTCCAAACTCGCAGATTTGTCCATTCTGGCTAGTTTTGTATGCTATTACTCAAAGATGTTGGGTCACGTGGCGGTACGAACATTTGGGGAATTTCGGGCTCCTGTAACGGGGACCCCGTCAAAACTCGCAGATTTTATACATCCAGGCCAGTTTTGTATGCTATTACTCACAAATTTTGGTCCTGGGGTGATACAAATGTTTGGGGAACTTCGGGGTGTGGTTACGAGGACCTCGTCAAAACTCCCTGATTTGGTCCATTCGGGCCAGTTTTGCATGATATTAGTCAGTGATTTTGGGTCCCGGGGTGATCCAAACGTTTCACGAACTCCGGGGACCGGTTACGAGGACCTCGTTAAAACTACTTGATTTGGTTCATTCTAGTAGTTTAGTTTGATATTACTCACTGATTTTGGGTCCTGGGCGATACGAACGTTCGGGGAACTTCGGGGTCCAGTGACGGGAACCTCATCAAAACTCACAGATTTCATACATTCTGGCCAGTTTTGTATCCTATTACTCACCGATTTAGGGCCACGGGGGGATCCAAACATTCTGTGAAATCTGGGACCTATTACGGGGACCTTGTCAAAAATCATAGATTTGGTCCATTCTGGCCATTTTTCAATGCTATTACTCACTGATTTTGGGTCCCGGGGCGATACAAATGTTCGGGGAACTCGGGGTTCGGTTATGAAAACCTCGTCAAAACCCGCAGATTTGGTCCGTTTTGGCCAGTTTTGTATGCTATTACTTCGCGTGTTTGGGTCCCGGAGTGATACGAATCTTTGGGGAACTTTGGGGTCTGGTTACGTCGACCTTGTCAAAACTCGTAGGTTTTATACATTCTCAACAGTTTTTTATGCTATTACACACTGATTTTGGGTCACGGGGCGATCCGAACGTTCTGTTAAATCTGGAGACCGGTTATGGGGACCTTGTCAAAACTCACAAATTTGGTCCATTCTGGCAATTTTTTCATGCAAACTCACTGATTTTGGGTCCGAGGGTGATACGAACGTTCGGGGAACTTCGGGGTCCGGTTACTGAAACCTCGTCAAAACTCGCAGAGTTGTCCATTCTCGCTAGTTTGTATGCTATTACTCAGTGATTTTGGGTCACGGGCGGTAGGAACATTTGGCGAACTTCGGGCTCGTGTAACGGGGACCCCGTCAAAACTCGCAGATTTTATACATTCCGACCAATTTTGTATGTTATTACTCACAAATTTTGGGTCCTGGGCGATACGAATGTTTGGGGAACTTCGGTGAGTGGTTACAAGGACCTTGTCAAAACTCCTTAATTTGGTCCGTTCTCGCGAGGTTTGCATGATATTAGTCATTGATTTTGGGTTCCGGGGCGATCCTAACGTTTCACGAACTCCGGGGACCGGTTATGAGGACCTCGTTAAAACTCCTAGATTTGGTCCATTCTGGCCAGTTTAGTATGATATTAGTAACTGATTTTGGTTCCGGGGCTATACGAACGTTCGGGGAACTGCGCGGTCCGGTAACGGGAACCTCATCAAAACTCGCAGATTTTATACATTCTGGCCGGTTTTGTATCCTATTACTCACTCATTTTGGGCCACAGGGCGATCCAAATATTCTGCGAAATCTGGGGACCTGTTACGGGGGCCTCGTCAAAACTCATAGATTTGTTCCATTCTAGCCATTTTTCCATGCTATTACTCACTGATTTTGGATCCCGGGGCGATACAAACGTTCGGGGAATTTCGGGGTCCGGTTATGAAACCTCGTAAAACCCGTAGATTTGGTCCATTCTGGCCAGTTTTTTATGCTATTACTCACCGTGTTTGGGTCCCAGGGCGAGACAAATGTTTGGGGAACTTCGGGATCTGCTTACGTCGACCTGGTCAAAACTCGTAGGTTTTATACATTCTCAACAGTTTTGTATGCTATGACTCACTGATTTTGGGTCACGGGGTGATCCGAACATTCTGTGAAATCTGGAGACCAGTTATGGGGACCTCGTCAAAACTCACAAATTTGGTCCATCCTTGCCATTTTTTCACGCAAACTCACTGATTTTGGGTCCCGGGGCGATACGAACGTTCGGGGAACTTCGGGGTCCGGTTACCGAAGCCTCGTCAAAACTCGCAGATTTGGTCCATTCTGGCCTGTTTTAAATGCTATTACTCACCGTGTTTGGGTCACGGAGCGATACGAACATTTGGAGAACTTCGGGCTCCGGTAACACGGACCTCGTCAAAACTCGCAAATTTTATACATCCAGGCCAATTTTGTATGCTATTACTCACAGATTTTGGGTCCTGGGGCGATACGAAAGTTTGGGGAACTTCGAGGTGTGGTTACGGGGACCTCGTCAAAACTCGTTGATTTGGTCCATTCCGGCCAGTTTTGTATGCTATAACTCACTGATTTTGGCCCACGAGGCGATCCAAACATTCTGCGGAATCTGGGGACCTGTTACGGGGCCTCGTCAAATATCATAGACTTGGACCATTCTGGCCATTTTTCCATGCTATTACTCACTGATTTTGGGTCCCGGGGTGATACGAACGTTCGGGGAACTTTGGTGTCCGGTTATGAAAACCTTGTCAAAACTCACAGATTTGGTCCATTCTGGCCAGTTTTGTATGCTATTAGTCACCGTGTTTGGGTCCCAGGGCGATATGAATGTTTGGGGAACTTTAGGGTCTGGTTACGACGACCTCGTCAAAACTCGCAGGTTTTATACATTATTGCCAGTTTTGTATGCTATTACTCACTGATTTTGGGTCACGGGGCGATCCGAATTGTTCGGGATATTACCTGTGGTATGACCCGCCCTAATGGGTCGGGTCAGGAAAGTGGTGTGCCATACATGACCAACATAAGCCTCGGTTTGGGCCTGGGCATGTTGGGATGTTTTGTGAATAGGCCGCCACGGCCCATAAGCCGGATGGCTGTTCAGGGATGACAAAGAAGATGAGCAGCCAAGGACTTTTCCTTGGCTTGAGGTACACGACGACTTAGAGATAAGGAAGGCCACGATTTGTAACGTGGTCACAACTTTGTAAACCCTGGGGCCTCGGCCTATATATAAAGGCGAGTCTCTTGGACAAATAGATCAAGTTAGAAATCATCGAAAGCTAGGTCAGGCGAGTTACGCCCTCCTTGTAATCGAATCCACCATCAATATACACAAAGCAGGACATAGGATTTTACCTCCATGGGAGGGGTCGAACCTAGGTAAATCTGAGTCTCGCTTCCGCTCACCCCCTTTGAGTCGCCACCAAGGTGCGATGGCTCCTTCACTAAGTCCTTTCACGAGGACATCTGCCGTGACAAAACCACAATAGTTGGCGCCCACCTTGGGGCCTGCGCACGGTGGGTTTGGGTTCTCAAAGGGAGCCTTTCCGGGGTTAGGAAGCTACGCGGTCAGCATCATGACGAAGAGCCGCCAAGGGAAGTACTACATCGACAACTCGCGGTGGGGGCCTGAGGTTGATTCAATCGAATCTGGATACAGGGTCCCCTTCGGCAAGATCCACGTCTTCATCGGCAAGATCGAAGCACCCGTGCCTGAGCCGGACACCGTCACCGACATCATCGAGTCGGCTCGGTACGTCCGTCCCATCAAGCGAGAGGACTGGTCGCGTCACGTTTTGTTGGTTTTACGCAGGGAATCAACTCGCCGGATGAGCCAGTGATCTAGGGGGTCACTCTCGTCAATTCGAACGATGAGTCATCCATGGGCGATACAGATTCAATCTACACTCCCCACGAAGGATAGCTTGGGGGTTGCCGGAGGGAGCAATCTATAAGGAAGCTAGGGGGTCCGCACCGTGAAGTCGCCATCTACATGGCGGGGGCAGCACCGCATCAGCCAAACGAGGCGGGCAACAATGAAACCGGCGGGTCGTCAAGAACTCCAGCTCAGGCCATGGCAGACCTGGCAGCAGAGACGGCCAAACTCATGGCGATTGTTGTGACGGCAGAGAACCAGGAAACGATCAACATTGAGCTGGCGAAACTAAGGGAAGAGATGGCCAAGATTCAGTGGGACGTGGAAGCGGAAGCCGCCAGGATAGCAACACAGCAGGCCCAGATCACAGCAGAGACCGAGCGTTTGAATGCTGAAGGTTGGCAGCTTGAGCGACAACAACATGCTTCCGATGCGATCCATCAGAGGAGACATCATGGCCACCTCCCGGCCGATCTAAACACGACTCGCCTCTTCGACTGCCCGCATACCCCGGGGACGGGACCCGATCGACCTTGGCAGGCCACACCAGGAGACGATCCGGCTCAATCGCCGCATAACCCGCAGCCGCCTCAACCAATGGAGGCTCACGTGCCCCGGTTCCAGACACCACGGGCCACTTCTCAAATCCCGTGGATAACGTGTTGGCGGCAACCCGCCATTTGGAGTCCCTCCCGATTTATGGAAACTCCCCAGCTGAGGTGGAGGCAAGAAACGCCATCGAGATTGATGGGGTCATAGTCCTAGGGTAGGGTCATAGGCCTCTCATACAGGTCCTACCCAAGGACTACCCCACACAAAGGACAGGACCTTAAGTCTGCCCCGACTGAATTAAGGAGTCCCCATCATCCAGTCGGTAACATGTCCTGAATCATCCAGTCGGAGACTAGTATTCAGAGGATACCAGGCTAACCGACTGGATACACTCGGTACATCATAACCTCTGTGGAGAGAAACTGCCATACGTTTCCGGGTGCATTTATTAGCATTTAGGGCATACGTTACGTGTAACATACGCATTCAACTCCCGTTACTCCACCCCTGTACCGGAACCGTTGCGGAGGGCAGCGGACTCTATATAAGCCGCCCTCCCCCACTGGTAGAGGGGTTAGAAAATCATTGAATTCCATATTCCACTCGACAACAACCTCCGAGAGCACTGAGACGTATGGTTGTTACCTCCACCGCAGAGGGGCCCGAACCCATACAACCTCGCCGTAGCTAGGACTCTGCCCATCTCATTCGTACCCTACACATCTACTGTCAGGCTTATACCCACGACAGTTGGCGCCCACCGTGGGGCAGGCGTCTAAGCGAGTTCCGGTGAGTTTGCGACTACTTCCTTTTGTCATGTTGACCTGTGGAGATTTGAGCATGGGTCACCAGATCTTCTTCAACGCTCTCTTCTTCACCGTCGACGATTCGGCGTGGCTTCGGGAGGCGCCTCTCGATGTCGAGGCACTTCCCCGTCGCGGGGCCACGCACTTCCGTGCCAGCGCCCGTGGCATTCTTCTTCTCCAACAATCGGCTCCATTGTTGACCTGCACCTCCGTCATGCGCCGCAGCAAGCGGTCCCGCCGTCCGCGTCTCCAACGTTGGGTGCAGCATGCCCGGGCGCGTCAGAGCGCGTCTTCTCAAGTGGCAGTTCTGGAGTCTGTTGTGGTCGCCCCGCGTTCCCAGCGCTCGGGCTCAGTTCCGACTGAGTTTCCTTCCGAGTACGCGGGTCGCGGGCCTGCAGCGGAAGTACACATGGCCAACTCCCATGAAGATCCCCGTCAAGCTGGCCGGAGCGAGCGTGACATCGGTGAAGCATCCGGTGCACGCCGTCCACCTCCCCGTTCTGCCAGTCGGCACACTCGGCGGACCAACGTGGAGTTGTTTCGCACACCTCTCCTCAACTTGGCTGCGGCTGCCAAGATTGCCGATTCCCTCCAGCCGACTGATTCAGAGGCAGGAAGGGGAATCGAGCAGATCCGAGCTCTGTTGCACACGGTGCAGCAGCAGAATTCGGCAGTCTCCCAGTCGCACAACCGGATCTACAATAGTTCCGTCCATGCAAACACGCATCGGTCGGTTCACAGCCCTGGTTCCCATCAGCACCACAGGGGAGGCAGCCGTTCCTTGATCCGTGAAGATCGCCGCCGCTCACGCATCCCTCCGCGGGGTGGGCCCTATGGGTCCCGGCATCATGATGATCGGCGTTCAGTCGGTGACACTTACGACCCAAGACCCAACGCAAGAGGGCGAATCGCCCAGCGAAGGGTCGACAGGGGTCGAGCCCACCGCGATGGTCACGATATGGACCGTCCAAGCGGAAGCAGGACCATCGTGTCCGGCCCCGAGTGTTTTAGTCAAGCCATCCGCTCGGCTGACATCCCGCCCAACTTCCGTTTGGCGGCGGGAATCGGTAAATTTACGGGGGAATCCAAGCCTGAAACATGGCTAGACGACTACCGAGTGGCAGTCCAGATCGGAGGAGGGGACGACCATGTAGCTATGAAGCACCTCCCTCTGATGCTCGACGGCTCGGCGCGAGCGTGGCTGAACCAGTTGGCCCCCTCGAGCATTTACAGTTGGGCAGATCTGGCCCGAGTGTTCATCAGGACTTTCGAAGGGACGTGCAAACGCCCTGCAGGCCTTCTGGAGCTCCAGCACTGTGTCCAGAAGCCGAATGAGCCCCTGCGCGACTTCATCCAGCGTTGGACAACTCTCTACCACACGGTGGAGAACGTCACCGAACACCAAGCAGTCTACGCTTTCAAGGCAGGCGTGCGGTACAGAGAGCTGTACCTAAAGTTCGGTCGGACAGGCGACATCTCCATGAGCAAGATGATGGAGATAGCGGCTCGCTATGCAAATGGCGAGGAAGAGGACCGCATCCGGAGCGGCAAGCACAAGACAGTCGGCGATGTCGACGGAGGTAACACTCGGAAGCAGAAACAGAAAGTTCCGCCCACACCGCAAGCAGAAGCTGCAGCCGTGACCAGTGCCAAGTTCAAGGGCAAAGGGAAGGCGCAGTTTACCCCCAAGAAGAAGCCATTCAACAATCCTATCCTGGACCAGCCTTGTCCGGTTCACACGAAGATGGACGAAGAAGGCAACCCCATATACGCGAAGCATACCACTCGACAGTGTCGTCTCCTGATCCAGGGGTTCAGCGAGGGACAACCGAGTGAGAAAGATCCTGAACAAGATGAGGAGGATAAGGAGGATCCGTTCCCCCAAGTCCATGCAACCCTCATGATTTTTGCTGACATCGAAAGCAAGAGTCGACTGAAGCTGGTGAACAGGGAGGTCAACATGGCCGTTCCGACCAACCCCAAGTTCCTTAAATGGTCTCAGACTGCGATCACCTTTGACCAGTCGGATCATCCAGCGCATGTCCCCACCCTAGGAAGACAGGCTCTGGTCGTCGACCCAGTGGTGGAAGTAGTCCGACTGCGCAAAGTCCTCATGGACGGCGGTAGCGGACTGAACATCTTGTATGCCGACACTCTCAAGGGAATGGGCATTCCGATGTCCAGTCTCAGTGAGAGCAGTATGCAGTTCCACGGAGTCGTCCCTGGACGGAAGGCCAAGTCACTCGGCCAGATCGCGTTGGACGTCGTTTTCGGCTCCGACAAGAATTTTCGCAAGGATAAGCTCACATTTGAGGTGGTGGATTTCCAGAGTGCTTACCACGCAATTCTGGGCCGCCCGGCATATGTGAGCTTCCTGGCACGTCCATGCTACGTATACTTGAAGTTAAAGATGCCAGGCTCGAAAGGCGTGATCACCATCACGGGCAACCGTAAGCAAGCCGAAGAGTGTCTGCAGCAGGGATCAAGAATCGTCGACCAGCAGATGGCTGTGCTCGAGCTCGACGAGTACAAGAAGACAGTCGACCTGATGCGCTCAAAGAAACCAGCTTCTGAGTCCGCGTTCCAGTCAGCGGGGGAGACGAAGAAGGTCAGCATCCACTCCGACGGACGACTCTGCCGCCCCGACGAACATCTCCACCACCCTCGATCCTAAATAGGAAGCCGAGCTCACCCAATTCCTCCGTGAGAACTGGGACATCTTCGCATGGAAACCCTCTGACATGCCAGGTGTACCCAGGGAGTTGGCTGAGCACCGACTGCATGTGGATCCCGTCGCTCGGCCCGTCCGAGAGCGCCTACGCCGGTCCGCCGCGCACAAGAGGAAGGCAATCGGGGAAGAGGTGGCCAAGATGTTGGCCGCCAACTTCATTCGCGAGGTTCACCACTCCGAGTGGCTCGCCAATGTCGTCATGGTGCCCAAGAAGGACAAGTTGCTCCGAATGTGCATTGACTTCAAGCATCTTAATAAGGTCTGCCCGAAAGACCATTTTCCGCTCCCCCGCATAGATCAAATTGTCGATTCGACTGCGGGATGCGAGCGTTTGTCATTTCTTGATGCCTATTCGGGCTATCATCAGATCCGTCTATATGGTCCCGATGAGTTAAAAACAGCCTTCATCACCCCATTCGGGTGCTTCTGCTACATCACTATGCCTTTCGGTCTGAAGAATGCAGGAGCTACCTTTATGCGCATGATCCAAAAATGTCTCCTCGACCAGATCGGTCGCAATGTGGAGGCATATATGGATGATATCGTAGTCAAGTCACGCAAAGGTTCCGACCTGCTGACTGACTTGGCAGAAACATTCGCCAACCTTCGTAGGTATGATATCAAGCTCAACCCAGCCAAATGTTCATTCGGTGTTCCCAGCGGAAAGTTACTCGGTTTCTTCGTTTCCGAACGAGGGATCGACGTCAACCCCAAAAAGATCGGGACCATCGTCCGAATGGAGAGGCCGGTCAGAATACACGATGTTCAACGACTCACAGGTTGCCTAGCGGCTTTGAGCAGGTTCATCAGTCGACTCGGCGAAAAAGCACTTCCTCTGTACCGACTCATGAAGAAATCAGATACCTTTGAGTGGACAGACGAAGCCCAAGTCGCATTCGACGACCTCAAAGTCCTACTTTCCACCCAGCCGGTTCTTACTGCTCCGCTCAGTAAAGAGCCCCTTCTTCTATATATCGCGGCTACAAACCAAGTCGTCAGTACTGTTCTTACTGTCGAGCGAGAAGAAAAAGGCAAAGCATACACAGTTCAGCGGCCAGTGTACTACGTCTCCGAAGTCCTGACTCCTTCCAAGCAGAGGTATCCCCATTATCAAAAACTTATCTATGGGATCTATATGACTGCGAAGAAGGTGGCTCATTGTTTCCAAGACCACTCGGTATCTGTCGTTTCTGATGCTCCGTTGTCGAAATTCTCCACAATCGAGATGCGTCAGGCCGAGTGGCGAAGTGGGCAATGGAGATGTTGTACTGTGACATCAAGTTCGAGGCCAAGAAAGCTATTAAGTCTCAAGCCCTGGCTGACTTTATAGCAGAATGGGTAGAACAACAGCAACCGACCCACATCTACTCGGCTCATTGGACAATGTTCTTCACCAAAGGGCGACAAGCTCAAGTACGTGCTTCAGATACACTTTGATTCCTCCAACAACGAGGCAGAGTATGAAACTCTCCTCTACGGATTGCGCATGGCCATCTCACTCGGCGTCCTTCGCTTGATGGTCTACGGCGATTCGGATTTGGTGGTCAATCAAGTGATGAAAGAGTGGGATGTAAGGAACCCCACCATGACAACATACTGCAATGCAGTGAGGAAGCTGGAGAAGAAGTTTGAAGGTCTAGAGTTCCACCATGTTCCGAGACTGAAGAACCAAGCAGCTGATGAGTTGGCAAAACTCGGATCCACTCGGAGACCAGTCCCGAGTGATGTCTGCCTCGAGCACCTCCATCTTCCCTCAGTCAAAGAAGATCCCTTCGCAGAAGAACCGGTACTACCCAAGAGCGCAACAGATCCGACTGAAGTCGATGTACCTGCTGTGGTTGATCTGGTCATGGAGATTCTGGCTGTCATTCCCGATTGGACTGTGCCGATCATTGCATATATCCTGAGGCAAGAACTTCCAGAAGACGAAGTCCAAGCCAGGCAAATAGTTCGCAGGTCGAAGGCATTCACTGTCATTGATGGCCAATTGTACAAGGAGAGTGTTTCAGGCGTTCTTCAACGTTGCATTTCCCCAGAAGAAGGGCAGTCGATCCTAGAGGATATTCACTTGGGAACTTGCGGTCATCACACTTCTTCGAGAGCAATCGTCGCCAAGGCGTTCAGAGCCGGTTTCTTTTGGCTGCAGGCAAACGAGATGGCTAAGGATATGGTCGACCGATGTGAAGGCTGTCAGTTCTACTCCAACAAGTCCCACAAGCCAACATCTGCATTGAAGACAATCCCTCTTGTGTGGCCATTTGCAGTTTGGGGATTAGATACAGTTGGACCATTCAAGACAGGCCAAGGAGGCTACACACATCTGTTGGTGGCAGTCGACAAGTTTACAAAATGGATAGAAGCCAAGCCCATCAAGAAACTCGACGCCTCAACAGCTGTCAAGTTTGTCAGGGACATCATTTCCAGATTTGGGGTACCTCACAGCATAATCACGGACAATGGGACAAACTTCGACTTGGACAGATTCAAAGGTTTATGTGCGAGTCAGGGTATCCGAGTGGATTTTGCTTCCGTGGCACATCCTCAATCCAACAGACAAGCTGAACGGGCGAATGGGCTTATTCTTCAAGGTTTGAAGCCCCGACTCCTGCGAGAGGTGGGACACGCTGCTGGCACATGGGTCACCGAGTTACCTTCAGTGCTTTGGGGCCTCCGCACCACTCCGAACAGATCAACGGGGTGATCACTGTTCTTCCTCGTTTATGGAGTAGAAGCGGTCCTTCCGAGTGACCTGCTTCACAATGCCCCACGAGTCGAACTCTTCTCCGAAGCTGAAGCAGAACAAGCAAGGCAAGATGGAGTCGATCTTCTTGAGGAGGAACGCGAGATGGCACTCACTCGCTCAACAATTTACCAGCAAGATCTGCGACGCTTTCATGCGCGTCACGTCAGGAGTCGCACATTCCAAGCAGGCGATTTAGTGCTCCGAGTGGATCAAAAAAGACCCCACAAGTT
Organism: Hordeum vulgare subsp. vulgare; assembly: GCF_904849725.1. Classification (NCBI taxonomy): domain Eukaryota; kingdom Viridiplantae; phylum Streptophyta; class Magnoliopsida; order Poales; family Poaceae; genus Hordeum; species Hordeum vulgare. The sequence goes on from NC_058521.1 coordinate 570,021,956, forward strand.
GGCTCCGGCCTGGGAAGGGCCTTTCATCATCTCCAAGGTGCTGAACAACGGAGCATACAGACTCTACAACATTCAAAGGCAGACAGACGAGCCGCGCGCATGGAACGGAGACCTCCTCAAGCGATTCTATACGTGATCGTCGACTGAAGCAGTGTAACGAACAACTTTTGATGAAATAATATACAGCAGATTCAGTTTTTTTTTTGCAGATTCAGAGTTTTTTCCACGGTCAGAGACTCCGGTCGCACAAAAAAAAACTTAGTTGCGATCATGAATCGCCTAAGTTCTAACTTCCTCCGAGTGTGCACTAAACGTCACACTCGGGGACTTAGCTGCGATCCTGAATCACCTAAGTACCAACTTCCTCCGAGTGTGTGCTACACGTCACACTCGGGGACATAGCTGCGATCCCGAATCGCGTAAGTTTTAACTTCCTCCGAGTGTGCACTAAACGTCACACTCGGAGACTTAGCTGCGATCCTGAATCGCCTATGTACTACCTTCCTCCGAGTGTGCACTAAACGTCACACTCGGAGACTTAGCTGCGATCCTGAATCGCCTAAGTATTAACTTCCTCCGAGTGTGCACTAAACGTCACACTCGGGGACTTAGCTGCGATCCTGAATCGCCTAAGTACAAACTTCCTCCGAGTGTGCACTACACGTCGCACTCGGGGACTTAGCTGTGATCAAGAATCACCTAAGTAATAACTTCCTCCGAGTGTGCACTAGACGTCGCACTCGGGGACTTAGTTGTGATCAAGAATCACCTAAGTTCTAACTTCCTCTGAGTGTGCACTAAACGTCGCACTCGGAGGCTTAGCTGTGATGAAGAATCACCTAAGTAATAACTTCCTCCGAGTGTGCACTAAACGTCGCACTCGGAGACTTAGCAGTGATCAAGAATCACCTAAGTACTAATCTTCTCCGAGTACGCACTAAACACCGCACTCCAAACAACATTCAAACACAAGAGTAAACGCTTTCATTCGGATTCCAAAAGTCTAGAAAGGATAGCTAACTCGGTGCAGATCAAGCTTACCCACACCGATTTAAAAGTATGATAGCCAACAGAAGTGGCCAGAGTACCTTACAGATAAACACTCGGCATTCCGAGGATAAAGTTTTATTACGCATCAGCTGGGCCGGCGCCAGGACTGGAGGGCACCACGAAGGTGTCCAAGTCGATTCCATCGGCGATGCGAATAGCACTCTCAAGGAACGTCTCCATGAAGTCTTCAAATCGAAGCTTCTTCGTGTTGGCGACCTTCAGTGTCTTCAGCTTCTCTTCCCGCACCTCCTTGCAATGGACTCGGACCAAGGACAGGGCAACATCAGCACCGCAACGCGCCGCCGATTTCTTCCACGATTGCACTCGGCTCGGAATCTCCTCCAGTCGCGCCATCAGGGTCTCCATCTCCTGCCGCGACTCGTCTTCTGGCCAAAGTTCCTTGTCAATTCGACCAACGACCTCTCTCAGTCGACCGATGAAAGGACCCACTTTGCCTACGCGGATATGCGCCCGGAGCAGATCCCGATTGGTGTCCTCGCCGAGTGGCACGTTGTCCTGAATGGACCGCTCCACAGCCGCCGCTTCAGCTTCAGCATCAACGCAAAAGTCTGCAACAAAAGGGCAAGTATACAATAAAAACAGAGTGTAATGCACACGGTACAAGCACTCGGCAAAACATAAGACTTACCAGCCAGACGAGTCATCATCTGCCCAGCCCAGTCGTTGACATACTTCTCCTGAGCTATGCATCGTCTATTCTGGACAGCCATCTGATTCATGAGAACAGTCCTCTGTTTCCCCATTCTTTCCACCTCCTCCGTCAACACCTTGTTCGCCTCTCGAGCCTCCTCCAAGGACTTCTCTCGTCCCTCCAGAGCATCCTTCATGCCGGCCATGGCGAGCATTGCCGCATCAAGTTCACCAGCGAACTGGTTCCTCTCCGCTCTCAAAGCCTCATAGGCCATCCCCATTTCACAAGTTTTCTGCCACCAAGAAACAAGGGAGCATCAACAAGTTCAACAGTTAACAGTCTAAGTTCTTCAGACCCCTGCCGACGCAAGCAGTCGACAGTGGTCTCGGGGACTACACCCAGTGGGTTCACTGAGAGTGACCCCACTGGCACGCACCTCAAGCAGGCCTGCCCTATTGAGATGCATGTTATCACCTACGCCTCCGAGGCCAATACTACCCGACCTGAGTACAACTTACTCTCGGGGACTCTTACCGTAAGTGCACTCCGACTGCAACAAATACTCGCACTCGGTAATCCTATCCACAGACACAACCAAACTCAAGGCAAAATGTATAAAGACAACTGTCGGTGCAAGCACTCGACAGAAGTCTCGGGGACTACACCCACTGGGTTCACTCAGAGTGAACCCATTGCAAACAACAGCTGCTTTTCAAGAACACCCACTGGGTTACAGGGGAAAAGTAAATACTTACTATACGACTTACTCGGATATCATCGCGCAGCTCCAAGCTCCGCTGGTACAAGGCCGCAACGGAGTCATAAGCCCTCTTGGCTTCTCCAGCCATCAGCTCCGCCTGCACCATAGCCCCCTTGGCCGCTCCCACCTGCTCCTCCGGAAGACGCCGGATGCTGAATTCAGCAACCTGGAATCGTCAGAGGTTCCTGGGGCATCCCAAGGTCCACCCTAGTCGGCTCCTCCTCCACCAGCACTGGTTCAGTCGGTGGCGGTGCCTCAGTCGGCAGGACGTCGGCGGCGGGAGCGGCAGCAGGAGGAGCAGCCTCAAGAACAGGCTCCACGGCGGGGTCGGCTCTCCCCTGATCGTCCTCGTCCAGGCAAATCGCCCCTGACAAGCCGAATGACATGACGTCTCAGAAAAAGAAAGAAACAAGCCCTATGATAAAATTGGAGACGCGATGGGATAAAACACCCGACTCTCCTACAACGCACCTGGCTGGGACGAAACGACGTTGTCCGTGTCCATGGGGTCGTCCCCTTGGCGGGCCGGAGAGGTGGCAGAGGTAGCGACCCTGTCGAGTGAAATCCATTCGGCCTGTAAACAGAAGTTCACTCGGATAACAGAAAGAACCGAAAGCTAGACACACTTACGTGGAGGTGACAGGGATAGCAACCCTCATTGGCGGCAGAGCCTTCCGAGGCTTAGGCCCACTCGGCTTGGGCGCCCTAGAAGACTGGCCCGCGGGCTCAGCAGCGGCGTCCCTGGCCCTCTTGGCGTCTCGAACACTCGGGACCACAGGAGCAGTAGGTGGAACACTCGACGACGCAGGAGGAGCCGAAGGGACGGCGGGCTCGTGTCGGCGCTTGGTCCGATGCTCTGGGCGTGGAGGTGGCGAGTCTTGCTCCTCATCTTCTTCCTCTTCCTCGCTGTCCTCCTCCTCCGATTCCCCGCTGTCAGAGACGTACTCGGCGCTCTCCACGCTGCCCTCCTGGCTGCCTTCCTCCTCTTCCTCCTCCGGATTCCCATTCGAGACGGGGGAGAACCAGTTGGTCCACGCCTGCATAAAGTTCAGTCGGAAACATTAGACATCACACGGAGATATAAGCAAACGACTGGAATTAAGACAGTTCAATGCACTCGACAAGTGCTACTCACCTGATTCGGTGGAGGATGATCCGCGCTGTAAGGCTTCACTCGACGAGCTCATTTGGGGTTCTCACAGGGACCCGTGATTTGGAGCACCCACGAGGTCACCCTCTCGTCGGTCACGCCCACCGCGTTGGTCCGAGTGGAGTCTTCGGGCCCCGTGTAATGCCACATAGCATGGTCGCGAGCCTGCAGAGGCTAGATCCGCCGACCAAGGAAGACTTCCAGCAGGTCTATACCGGTGACCCCCCTCCTGACGACATCCACGAGTGCCTCAACCAAGGGTTGGATGTCGTTCCTCTCGGCCTTCGAAAGCGTGAGCTGCTTAGGCGGGGCAGGCCGACATAGACTAAAAGGAGGCAGCCCAGTCGATGCATTCGGACAGGTGATGTCCTCGCAGTAGAACCACGTCGACTGCCAGTTCCTAACCGACTCACTTAACTGGAGAGAAGGATAGCTACTCCGACTATTCTTCTGGAATCCTAAACCTCCGCAGAGCTGGAGGAGGTGCGTCTTATCATCCGACTGGCTAAGACGTTTGATAGTTTGGGATCGGGCGGAGAAGATGTGTTTGAACAAACCCCAATGGGGGGGGCAACCGATGAAACACTCGCATAAAACAATAAAGGCAGAAAGATGGGCGATGGCGTTCGGAGGAAAGTGGTGAAGTTGGGCCCCGAAGTGATTCATGATGCCCTTAAATAAAGGATGCGGAGGCAAGGAAAAACCTCGATGGACATGGCTGAGGAGCAGGACGCGCTCCCCCTCCCGAGGCGCTGGCTCGATCTCGTCCTCCGCAGCAGTCTCCAGGACTTGTGCACGAGCATTCCGTGCTCCACCAGCTCCAGCAGATCTCCCTCCGTCACCGTGGAGGGGAGGAAGTCTCCTTGGATCCACCCCACCGGCAGCGGCCGCTGCCGCCGCTGAGCAGGCGCCGCCGCCTTGTTCTTCTTCTTCCTCGCCTCCATCTTGCTGGTCTGACCCTTGGTCATGGAGACAATGGCGAACCCTCGAGAGGGAGGAGTAGGAAGGGGCGTAGGAGCGCTGGGGGTGGCGAGGAAGACGGAGCAGGCGAGAGCGAAAGATTCGGCGAGCGTAACGAAGAAGCCATGCCGCCCAGATTTAAATAGAGTGCCGACTGGGTCACTAGCGGATGGGCCCGAAGCCTTATCCACCCGACCGGCCGCGGCGATATCAGTGGAGGAGTTGAAGGCGCGAGAATCGAGGCGTCAGGCGCTACTCGAGCGCGTTGGTGTCGTCCCCGCTGAGCGCTGAACCCGAAATTTGAGATCCCGGAAAATCCGCCGCTGTGAGTTGACCGGTCGCGTCAAAAGATGCCGCAAAAACACTCGGTTCCCGACAGTCTGTTTCGCAAGCACTTCCACTCGGATCGTTGGTCAGGAAAGATAAAATGGATAGAGGCAAGCAACGCCCAAGCCGAATCTAGTCCAGTCGGATCTGAACTTCAAGCACCGCTTCGTCGTTTCAACCCCAATCCATTCGGGGACTAATGATGGGGTCCTAGTCCTAGGGTAGGGTCATAGGCCTGCCATACAGGTCCTACCCAAGGACTACCCCACACAAAGGACAGGACCTTAAGTCTGCCCCGACTGAATTAAGGAGTCCCCATCATCCAGTCGGTAACAGGTCCTGAATCATCCAGTCGGAGACTAGCATTCGGAGGATACGAGGCTAACCGACTGGATACACTCGGTACATCGTAACCTCTCTGCAGAGAAACTGCCATACGTTTCCGGGTGCATTTATTAGCATTTAGGGCATACGTTACCTGTAACATGCGCATTCAACTCCCGTTACTCCACCCCTGTACCGGAACCGTTGCGGAGGGCAGCAGACTCTATATAAGCCGCCCTCCCCCACTGGTAGAGGGGTTAGAAAATCATTGTATTCCATATTCCACTCGACAAGAAGCTCCGAGAGCACTGAGACGTAGGGATGTTACCTCCACTGCAGAGGGGCCCGAACTCATACAACCTCGCCGTAGCTAGGACTCTGCCCATCTCATTCGTACCCTACACATCTACTGTCAAGCTTATACCCACGACAGAGATGCTGAAGACGGCGGTGGTACAACATGCGTAATATTCACATAGCCGCGACCGGTTACACTCCACACCCTAGGTAAGTCACACCAGGAGTCGCCATGACGATCCGCCTGCGGTGACCAGCGAGCAGCGACGATTGTCGCACGCCAACTTACCCGACACAAGGGCTAAGGATCTTGTATATGTGGCGCGAACCGTCCGCCTCATGGAAACGGCTGCCGTGGCGGGTCAGAGTCATCCGGCTTATACTTTGCCATCTCCCGCGCCGGCCGACACCGGTGGCAGGCATGTCGGGGTGCCTTGCCTGGCACCTGCCATTCACAATGAGCATATGCCGAAGGATTTCAAAGGCCGCGAAAGATACCCAATTATACGCCGGACCTAGAGCCAGGCGCATGGTTTGAGAGTTACAAGCTTGCGATGGATATGCTAGACGTGAGCGAGGCGGCTTGCGCTAAGTACTTCACCATGATGCTCGAAGGAACAGAGCGCACGTGGTTGAAGAGCTTGTCACCCAATTCCATCAACACCTGGGCCGAGTTAAAGCAACGCTTCGTTAAAACCTTCATAGGAACCTGTAAACGACCAATGACCATTGTCGACTTTCAGCACTGCGCTCAACACCCGGACGAGGCTGCCCATCGTTGGAAGCGACGAGTTGCGGAGGTAATCCATTTGTCAGAGGGCATTTCAGAAGCTCAGGCCATGTTGATCCTGGAGAAGAACTGCCACGACGATCCCTTGGTGCTCAAACTTGGGCGGCTCAAGCGTAAGGTACACGACATGGGAGAATTGATGGACACCCTGACTAGATACGCTGAGGCAGACGACACTAAAGATCCCAGGGAGGATGAGGACAAGATCAGCGCTGCCAGGAGAGGCGAGTTGCCAAGGGGCCACTCTCAGTTCCAGGGGCGGGGCTACCATCACCCTGCGGGTCAAGGCAAAAGGAGGCAGCAGGAAGGCGTCACTGATTTTGTTGCCAACACCAGCGCTGTCAGCGGCAACCAGCATCAGCTGAAGAGGGGCTTTAGTGGGAAGAAGCCACGCAACTATTACGAGACGCTCAAGGGCCCGTGTCCACGAGACGCCACCGTAGATGAACCGTCTACCCACTCTTGGGAAGATTGTTATGTGATACGTCCATTTTGCATCATGCTTTTTGGGCTGTTATTACACTTCATGGTACAATACTTATGCCTTTTCTCTCTTATTTTGCAAGGTTTACATGAAGAGGGAGAATGCCGACAGCTGGAATTCTGGCCTGAAAAAGGAGCAAGTTTGAGATACCTATTCTGCGCAACTCCAAAAGCCGTGAAAATCAATGTGGATTTTTTTGGGATTTATAAAAAATACTGGGCCGAAGAAGTGCCAGAGGGGCGCCAGCAGGAGGCCACAAGCCTGCTAGGCGTGACCTCCCCCTGGTCGCGCCTAGGGGACTTGTGGGCTCCCACTTGGCCCTCTGGCTCCCCCTTTTGCTACAAGAAGGGTTTCGGTCTGGAAAAAATCAAGAGGAGGCTTTTCGGAGGATTCCCCGCCGCCACGAGGCGGAACTTGAGCAGAACCAATCTAGAGCTCCGGCAGGACGATCCTGTCGGGGAAACTTCCCTCCCGGATGGGGAAATCGTCACCATCGTCATCACCAACACTCCTCTCATCGGAGGGGACTCATCACCATCAACATCTTCATTGGCACCATCTCATCTCCAACCCTAGTTCATCTCTTTAAAAAATCTCCGTCTCGCGACTCCGATTGGTACTTGTAAGGTTGCTAGTAGTGTTAATTACTCTTTGTAGTTGATGCTAGTTGGATTATTTGGTGGAAGAGTTTATGTTCAGATCTTTGATGCTACTCATTACCTCTCTGGTCATGAATAGGACTATGCTTTGTGAGTAGTTACTTTTGTTCCTGAGGACATGGGATAAGTCTTGCTATAAGTAGTCATGTGAATTTGGTATTCATTCGGTAATTTGATGTGTTGTATGTTGTTTTTCCTCTAGTGGTGTATGTGAACGTGGACTACATAAAACTTCACCATTATTTGGGCCTATAGGAAGGCATTGGGAAGTAGTAAGTAGATGATGGGTTGCTAGAGTGACAGAAGCTTAAACCCTAGTTTATGCGTTGCTTCGTAAGGGGCTTATTTGGATCCGCTAGTTTAATGCTATGGTTAGACTTTGTCTTAATTCCTCTTTCGTAGTTGTGGATGCTTGCGAGGGGGGTTAATCATAAGTGGGATGCTTGTCAAGTAAGGGCAGTACCCAAGCACCGGTCCACCCACATATCAAACTATCAAAGTAACGAACGCGAATCATATAAACATGATGAAAACTAGCTTGACAGAAATTCCCATGTGTCCTCAGGAGCATTTTGCATCCTATAAGACTTTGTCCAGGCTTTTCCCTTGCTACAAAAGGGATTGGGCCACTTTGCTGCACCATTGTTACTTTTGTTACTTGCTACTTGCTACGAATCATCTCACCACACAACTACTTGTTACCGATAATTTCAGTGCTTGCAAATATTACCTTGCTGAAAACCACTTGTCAGATCCTTCTGCTCCTCGTTGGGTTCGACACTCTTACTAATCTAAAATACTATGGTAGATCCCCTATACTTGTGGGTCATCAAGACTCTTTTCTGGCACCGTTGCCGGGGAGTGAAGTGCCTTTGGTAAGTGGAACTTGGTAAGGAAACATTTATATACTGTGCTGAAATTTATTGTCACTTGTCACTATGGAAACTAATCCTTTGAGGGGCTTGTTCGGGGTATCTTCACCTCGAACAGAAGCACAAAGAGTTGCTCCTCAACCTGCTGCACCTACTGAAAATATTTGCTACGAATTTACTTCGGGTATGCTTGAGAAACTCCTGGCTAATCCTTTTACAGGAGATGGAACATCACATCCAGACTTGCATCTAATCTATGTAGATGAAGTTTGTGGTTTATTTAAGCTTGCAGGTTTGCCCGAGGATGAGGTCAAGAAGAAGGTCTTTCCCTTATCTTTGAGGGATAAGGCGTTGACATGTTATAGGCTATGTGATGATACTGGATCATGGAACTACAACCGGTTGAAACTGGAATTTCATCAAAAGTTGTATCCTATGCATCTAGTACATCGTGATCGGAATTATATTTATAATTTTTGTCCTCGTGACAGAGAAAGCATCGCTCAAGCTTGGGGGAGGCTTAAATCAATGATATACTCATGCCCCAACCAAGAGCTCTCGAGAGAAATTATCATTCAGAACTTCTATGCTCGGCTTTCTCATGATGATTGCACCATGCTTAACACTTCTTGTACCGGTTCTTTTATGAAGAGAGATATTGACTTCAGGTATGAATTTCAAGTTTGATTGCGTTAAATCCTTTGTTGAAACAAATACTTTTTGTGATTTTAGTGCTAAGTATGGACTTGACTCTGAGATAGTAGCTTCATTGTGTGAATCATTTGCTGCTCATATTGATCTCCCCAAAGAGAAGTGGTTTAAATATCATCCTCCCTTGGAAGTCAATGTAGTTAAACCCAATCCAGTTGAAGAGAGAGTCATTGCCTATAATGATCCTGTTGTTCCCAGTCCTTACATTGAGAAACCACCTTTCCCTGTTAGGATATAGGATCATTCTAAAGCTTCAATTGTGATACGTAGAGGCTACATTAGAACAACTACACCCCGTGAGCAAATTAGAGTTGAACCTAGCATTGCTATTATCTAAGATCTCCTGTCCGACAATGTTGATGGCCATGATATTCACTTCTGTGAAGACGCTGCTAGAATTGCTAAACCACACGCTAGAGACAAACATAGGCCTGTTGATGGCACGCCTGTTGTTTCTGTTAAGATAGGAGATCATTGTTATCATGGTTTATTTGACGTGGGTGCTAGTGTTAATGCAATACCTCAATCCTTATATGATGAAATTAAAGACGAGATTGCACCTGTCAAGATAGAACCCATTGATGTCACTATTCAGCTTACCAATAGAGATACTATCTGCCCTGTGGGAATTGTTAGAGATGTTGAAGTCTTGTGTGGTAAAACAAAGTATCCTGCTGATTTCCTCGTTCTTGCTACCACCCAAGATAGCTTTTTCCCATCATATTTGGCAGACCCTTCCTCAATACCGTCAATGCTCATATTGACTATGAGAAGCAAATTGTCACTGTTGGCTTTGAAGGTGTGTCACACGAGTTCAATTTCTTCAAGTTTGGTAGACAACCTCATGAAAAAGAGTTGCCTAGTAAGGATGAAACTATTGCCTTAGCTTCTATTTCCATGCCTCCTACTGATCCTTTAGAGCAATACTTGCTTGAGCATGAAAATGATATGCATATGGATGAAAGGTATGAGATAGATAGAGTTGTCTTAGAACAATATCCTATCCTTAAGAATAATTTTCCTGTTGAACTGCTTGGGGATCCACCCCCACCAAAGGGTGATCATGTGTTCGAGCTTAAACAGTTGCCATATACTCTTAAGTATGCTTATTTTGATGAGAAAGGGATATATCCTGTTATTATTAGTGCTTGCCTCTCAGAGCATGAAGAAAAGAAGTTACTAAAAACTCTGAGGAAGCACCGTGCTGCTATTGGATATACTCTTCATGATCTTAAGGGCATTAGTCCCACTCTATGTCAGCACAAGATTAAAACCAATCCTGATCCCAAACCAGTTGCTGGTCATCAAAGGAGATTAAATCCTAAGATGAAAGAGGTAGTAAGAAAAGAAATACTAAAGCTCATGGAAGCAGGTATTATCTATCCTTTTGCTCATAGTGATTGGGTGAGTCCAGTGCATTGCATCCCTAAGAAGGGAGGCATTACCGTTGTCCATAATGATAAGGATGAATTGATCCCACAGAGGATTATTACTAGCTGTAGGATGGTGATCGATTTTAGGAAATTGAATAAAGCAACTAGGAAAGATCATTACCCTTTGCCTTTTATCGACCAAATGCTAGAAAGACTGTCTAAACACACACACTTCTACTTTCTAGACGGTTATTCTAGTTTCTCCCAAATATCAGTTGCACAATCTGATCAGGAGAAAACCACTTTCACCTGGCCTTTTGGTACCTTTGCTTACAGACGTATGCCTTTTGGCTTATGTAATGCACTTGCCACCTTTCAAAGATGTATGATGGCTATATTCTCTGACTTTTGTGAAAAGATTGTTGAGGTTTTCATGGATGACTTCTCCGTTTACGGGTCTTCTTTTGATGATTGCCTCAGCAACCTTAATCGAGTCTTGTAGAGATGTAAAGACACCAACCTTGCTTGAATTGGGAGAAGTGACACTTTATGGTTAATGAAGGCATCGTCTTAGGACATAAAAATTCTGAAAGAGGTATTGAAGTCGATAAGGCTAAGGTTGATGCAATCGAGAAAATGCCATACCCCACAGATATCAAAGGTATAAGAAGTTTCCTTGGTCATGTTGGTTTCTATAGAAGGTTCATTAAAGACTTCTCTAAGATTTCTAGGCCTCTAACCAATCTCTTGCAAAAGGATATTTCTTTTGTTTTTGACGATGATTGTGAGAAAGCCTTCGAAATACTTAAGAAGGCCTTGATAACTACACCTATTGTTCAACCACCTGATTCGAACTTACCTTTTGAAATCATGTGTGATGCTAGTGATTATGATGTTGGTGTTGTCCTAGGGAAAAGAGTTGATAAGAAGTTGAAAGTTATTCACTATGCTAGTAAAACTCTAGACAGTGCCCAAAGAAACGATGCTACTATGGAAAAGGAATTTTTAGCAGTCGTGTTTGCATGTGAAAAGTTCAGGTCTTACATAGTTGATTCCAAAGTCACTATTCACACTGATCACGCTGCTATTAAGTACCTCATGGAGAAGAAAGACGCTAAACCTAGACTTATCAGATGGGTTATCTTGCTACAAGAATTTGATTTGCATGTTGTCTACAGAAAGGGTGCTGATAACCGAGTAGCAGATAACTTGTCTAGGTTAGAGAATGTTCTTGATGACCCACAACCTATTGATGATAGCTTTCTTGATGAGCAATTGAATGTCATCAATAGTTCACGTAGTGCACCGTGGTATGCCGATTATGCAAACTATATCGTTGCCAAATTTATACCACCTAGTTTCACATACCAGCAAAAGAAGAAATTCTTCTTTGACTTGAGACTTTTGGGATGATCCTCACCTTTATAAGGAAGGAGTAGATGGTGTTATTAGGCGTTGTGTACCTGAACATGAACAGGGACAGATCCTACAGAAGTGTCACTCCGAGGTCTACAGAGGACACCATGCGGGAGATAGAACTGCACACAAGGTATTGCAATCAGGTTTCTATTGGCCCACTCTCTTCAAGGATGCCCGTAAGTTTGTCTTGTCTTGTGACGAATGTCAAAGAATAGGTAATATCGGTAAACGTCAGGAAATGCCTATGAACTATTCACTTGTTATTGAACCATTTGATGTTTGGGGCTTTGATTATATGGGACCTTTTCCAATATCCAATGGGTATACTCATATCCTAGTTGTTGTTGATTAAGTCACTAAGTGGGTAGAAGCTATCCCAACTAGTAGTGTTGATCACAACACCTCTATCAGGATGCTTAAAGAAGTTATTTTTCCTAGATTTGGAGTCCCTAGATATCTGATGACCGACGGTGGTTCACATTTCATTCATGGTGCTTTCCGTAAAACGCTTGCTAAGTACGATGTCAACCATAGAATTGTGTCTCCCTATCACCCTCAGTCTAGTGGTCAACTAGAGCTAAGCAATAGAGAGCTTAAACTAATTCTGCAAAAGACTGTCAATAGGTCTAGAAAGAATTAGTCTAAGAAGCTCGATGATGCACTGTGGGCTTATAGAACTGCCTATAAGAATCCCATGGGCATGTCTCCGTACAAAATGGTTTACGGTAAAGCATGTCATTTACCTCTTGATCTAGAGCATAAGGCTTATTGGGCAATCAAAGAGCTCAACTTTGATTTCAAACTTGCTGGTGAGAAGAGGTTATTTGACATTAGCTCGCTTGATGAATGGAGAACTCACACATATGAGAATGCCAAGTTGTTCAAAGAAAAGGTTAAGAGGTGGCATGATAAAAAGATACAAAAGCATGAGTCCAATGTAGGTGATTATGTCTTGCTATATAATTCTCGTTTAAGATGTTTTGCAGGCAAGCTTCTCTATAAATGGGAAGGTCCTTACATTCTTGAGGAAGTATATCATTCCGTTGCTATCAAGATCAACAACACGGAAGGTAATTGTCCGAGAGTGGTAAATGGGCAGAGAATCAAGCATTATATCTCACGTACTCCCATAAATGTTCAAAGCAACATTATCAATACCATAACTCCGGAGGAGTACCTAAGGGATATTTATCAGCCTGTTTCAGACTCCGAAAAAGAAGAGGTATGTGATTCGATAAGTAAACCGACTCCAAAACTTTTCCAGTAGGATTTTTCTTCTGTTTTGGAATTTTTGAAAAAATAGAAAAATTTGGAGTAGTCCGGAAAGCGCACGAGGAGGCGACAAGCCTACCATGCGCGGGCCACCCCCTGGCCGCGCCTGGGGAGATTGTGGCCACCTCGTGTGCCTCCCGGACTCTGTTTTCTTGCGGAGTACTCCTTCTGGTCGAAAAAAAATCATTATATATTCTTACATAAGGTCTGACCCTCGTATCACGCAGATTTCCTCTGTTTTCGTTTCGAGCATGTTTCTGCTGCACATCTAGATCGCTATGATATCCCCAAAAGCTCCAAAGGACAAGATCTTCGAGAAGGTCATCAATCCCTACCTCACGGGAGTGCTGCAACACCCTCAATCTATCGAGATGCATGAGGGGATCTTGCACATCCGTGATGTTGAGCGGCCTAAGAAGACTGGAAGCATGGAGGCGAGGCTCGAAGCAATGGAGCAACAAGTCTTCAAGTGCCAAGGGATGGTGGAGCGTGGACTCAACGCCAACCACATGATGATCACGGAGTTCACCAACAAGCACAAGATCGATGCCAGTGACATCGGGAAGCACCTCTCCAGGCTCTATGACAGGATTGATCACCTCCAAGCCCAGATCTATGACCTGCAGAACCAAAACTGTGAGTATGAGTATAGATTTAAATCAATACGGTTGGCTGCAGATTTGAGGATTCCGGAGACTCGGTCATCTTTCCATGATGGAGCACCTATGCCTTGGAAGACGGAGGATCAAACCCATGTTGCAACAACTCCACCACCATCACCTCCAAAGGAAGACAACTAAGCACGGGTATGGGCAATCCCCTTGGCTTGTGCCAAGCTTGGGGGAGTTGCCCCGGTATCGTATCACCATCACATATTTTGCCTTTACCTTTGTTTTAGTTTGTTCCTTTTCAGTTTTCTCTTTCTCTAGTAGATTAAAAGGTCTTAGTGTTTTAGGCTTGAGTTTTGTTTTGTGTCACCCCCGATGTATTCGAGCTCGTGAGCCATATAATAAAGAGTGTCTTAGTTAACGGCCTTGCCTCATGCCATGATCAAGAATGAGAAAAGAACAAAAGCATGAAAGATCATGTAATGAGCTTATGGGAAGTGATGGATTCACATATAGAAAGAATGATGATTGAAACTTGTTGAGGGTAGACAAACATAGACCTTGGTCGTTGTTGCAATTAATAGGAAGTGATAAAGAAGGAGAGGTTCACATATAAATATATCATCTTTGACACCATCTATGATTGTGAACACTCACTAAACTATTACATGCTTAGAAGTAGATGTTGGACAAGGAAGACAACATAATGAATTGTGTTTTCTTGGTTCCGAACAATGTTATATGACTAGATATCCCTTAGCATGTGACGATTGCTTCCACCTCATATTGGCCAAAACTCCCACACCAAGTAGAGATACTACTTGTGCATCCATAAACCTTCAACCCAGTTTTGCCATGAGAGTCCACCATACCTGCCTATGGATTGAATAAGATCCCTCAAGTAAGTTGTCATCGGTGCAAGCAATAAAAATTGCTCCCAAATATGTATGATCTATTAGTGTGTGGAAAATAAGCTTTGTACGAACCTGTGATGAGGAAGGCATAAAAGCGACATACTGCATAATAAAGTTCTTTATCACAGGAGGCAATATAAAGTGACGTTCCTCCACACTAAGAGGACACACATCCAAACCTGAAAAGCGCATGACAACCTCTACTTCCCTCTGCGAAGGGCCTATCTTGTACCTTTACTTTTTGCCCCTGAAAGAGTCATGGTGATCTTCACCAATTCCTTATTTCACCTTTATCTTGGCTAACGTCATATGCTAGGGAAAGATATATATTCATATGTCAGCTTGGAAGTAAGTATTCATGAATTATTATTGTTGACATTACCCTTGAGGTAAATGGTTCGGATGTGAAACTATAATCCCCTATCTTTCTTTGTGTCCAACTGAAACTTTGATCTCATGAGTACCACGTGAGTTGTAGCAATTGTTGAGAATGAAAAGATGATTGAGTACGTGGATTTGCTTTACAAGCTCTTATTTGACTCTTTCCGATGTTATGATAAATTGCAATTGCTTCATTGACTAAGGGCTATCGGTTGTTAATTCTCAGTAAGGTTCTTGATCCATACTTTACTTTGTGAAGGAATTGTCACTTTAGCATAAGAGTTGATATGATGGTATTGTTGTTCTGATCATCATCATGATGCCTGCATGTTCGTATCTTGTTTTGTCGACACCTCTCTCTCTAAACATGTGGGCGTATTTATTGATCTCGGCTTTCGCTTGAGGACAAGCGAGGTCTAAGCTTGGGGGAGTTGATACGTCCATTTTGCATCATGCTTTCATGTTGATATTTATTGGTTTTTGGGTTGCTATTACACTTCAAGGTACAATACTTATGCCTTTTTCTCTTATTTTGCAACGTTTACATGAAGAGGGAGAATGCCGACAACTCGAATTCTGGCCTGAAAAAGGAGCAAGTTTGAGATACCTATTCTGCGCAACTCGAAAAGCCGTGAAAATCAACGTGGATTTTTTTTGGGATTTATAAAAAATACTGGGCCAAAGAAGTGCCAGAGGGGCGCCAGAAGGATGCCACAAGCCTGGTAGGGGCTTGTGGGATCCTACTTGGCCCTCTGGCTCCCCCTTTTGCTACAAGAAGGGTTTCGGTCTGGAAAAATCAAGAGGAGGCTTTTCGGAGGATCCGTCGCCGCCACGAGGCGGAACTTGAGCAGAAAAAATCTAGAGCTCCGGCAGGACGATCCTGCCGGGGAAACTTCCCTCCCAGAGGGGGAAATCGTCGCCATCGTCATCACCAACACTCCTCTCATCGGAGGGGACTCATCACCATCAACATCTTCATCACCACCATATCATCTCAAAACCCTAGTTCATCTCTTGTAACAAATCTCCGTCTCGCGACTCCGATTGGTACTTGTAAGGTTGCTAGTAGTGTTAATTACTCTTTGTAGTTCATGCTAGTTGGATTACTTGGTGGAAGAGTTGATGTTCAGATCGTTGATGCTACTCATTATCTCTCTGGTCATGAATATGATTATGCTTTGTGAGTAGTTACTTTTGTTCCTGAGGACATGGGATAAGTCTTGCTATAAGTAGTCATGTGAATTTGGTATTCGTTCTGTAATTTGATGTGTTGTATGTTGTTTTTCCTCTAGTGGTGTTATGTGAACGTCGACTACATAACACTTCACCATTATTTGGGCCTAGAGGAAGGCATTGGGAAGTAGTAAGTAGATGATGGGTTGCTAGAGTGACAGAAGCTTAAACCCTAGTTTATGTGTTGCTTTGTAAGGGGCTGATTTGGATCCACTAGTTTAATGCTATGGTTAGACTTTGTCTTAATTCTTCTTTCGTAGTTGCGGATGCTTGCGAGAGGGGTTAATCATAAGTGGGATGCTTCTCCAAGTAAGGGAAGTACCCAAGCGCCGGTCCACCCACATAACAAACTATCAAAGTAACGAACGCGAACATATGAACATGATGAAAACTAGCTTGACAGAAATTCTCATGTGTCCTCGGGAGCGTTTTACCTCCTATTAGACTTTGTCCAGGCTTGTCCCTTGCTACAATAGGGATTGGGCCACGTTTCTGCATCGTTGTTACTTTTGTTACTTGCTACTTGCTATGAATCATCTCACCACACAACTACTTGTTACCGATAATTTCAGTGCTTGCAGATATTACCTTGCTGAAAACCACTTGACAGATCCTTCTGCTCCTCGTTGGGTTCGACACTCTTACTTACCGAAAGGACTACGATAGATCCCCTATACTTGTGGGTCATCATTATGTCATGCAGGAGTTTCGCGCTGAAACACTCAAGAGGGGGCAAGGAGGCAACCAAGGTGGACAGGAGGAACGCTTTGGCTCGACTGGACCACCAAGAAATCCGTTTGGCGGATTCCCTAACCCCGGGCCCGCAGGGCGGGTCATAGCCTAATTCGGGACAGCATCTGGCTCGGAACAATCAGCAACACAACCAGCAGGACATTTTTCGACATCCACCTCCTCATAACGGTTCCCAGCCACACGATGATAACGGCGGCTTCCAGAATAATCCCCAAAAGTTAAACAATGGGCAATATCATGTATTCACCACCAGCACTTGCAAGAGGGACCAAAAGGTGAAACACATGGCCTTCAGCGTGACTGAGCCGGCGCTTCCCAGGTATCTCAATTGGTTAGAGCAGCCCATTGTTTGGAGTAGGGAGGATCACCCACCGCGGGTCGATAATCCTGGCGACTTGGCTTTGGTCGTGGCACCCAAGGTCGGGGGCTACACGTTGTCCAAAGTTCTTATGGATGGCGGCAGCAGCATTAACATCTTATATTTCGATACTTTCCGACAGATGAATTTCTCGGAAAGTAATTTGATGCCCTCCTCCACGGTTTTTCATGGCATTGTCCCGGGTAAGTCATCATACCCTGTTGGGCAGATCAAACTTAATATGGCTTTTGGCACGGAGTCTAATTACAGGAGCGAGTCCCTCATGTTTGAAGTGGTCAAGATCGAAAGCCCTTATCACGCACTGTTTGGAAAGCCGGCTTACGCTCGTTTCATGGGTCGCCCATGCTACGTCTATCTCAAGCTCAAAATGTAGGGCCCTAAAGGAACCATCACACTAAGTGGGGATAGGATAATAGCTCAAGAATTCGAGGAAGGAGACGCAGCTTACGCTGAATCGGCCTGTGCGGCTGAGGAGCTCAAGTTTCATCAAGCTAATGTTGACCCGGCGGATATGATGCCGCTCAAGAAACCTACAATTGATTCAGAGACGCCACTCAAATTCAAGCCAACGGATGACACGAAGGTGGTAGACTTCACGCCTGGTGACTCATCCAAATAGTTTACCATCGGGACGGGTCTGGATCCCAAATAGGAAAGCGCGCTCATCGAATTCATCCGTGAGAATCGGGACACCTTCGCATGGAAACCTTCTGACATGCTAGGTGTGCCGAGGGAATTCGCTGACCACCACCTTAATATTGATCCTAAGATAAAGCCGGTTAGGCAGTATCTTCGTTGTTTCAATGAAGAACGACGTAAAGCAATTGGACAAGAAGTCGTCGGACTCTTGGCTGCTGGTTTCATCGTTGAAGTATTCCCCACTGAATGGTTGGCTAATCCGGTTCTGGTACTCAAGAAGAACGACACTTTCCGCATGTGTATCGACTACACTGACCTTAGCAGGGCCTGCCCAAAGGATCCTTTTTCTCTCCCTCGCATTGATCAAATCATCAATTCTACGGCGGGTTGTGAACGGCTCTGTTTCCTGGACGCTTATTCAGGGTACCACCAGATCAAGATGGCTTTGGCAGATCAGGAGAAAACGTCATTCATAACCCCCTTCGGGACTTTCAGTTATATGTCTATGCCATTCGGTCTCAAGAGTGTTGGGGCGACTTATCAGCGCTGCATCCAGAATTGCTTGCACAGCCAGATTGGATGTAATGTCCACGCTTACGTGGACGATATAGTAGTCAACTTTAGAAGAAGGGATAACTTTTGGAAGACCTTAAGGAGACTTTTGACAGTTTGCGTGTGTACCAGATGAGGCTCAATCCAACCAAGTGTGTTTTCGGTATTCCCGCGGGAAAGTTATTAGGTTTCTTGGTGTCAGAAAGAGGCATCGAAGCTAACCCGGATAAAATTGAGGCGATCACTTAGCTTGGCAAGCCGGCCAACATCAACCAAGTTCAGCGCATGCCGTTGCGTATCGCAGCCCTAAGTCGTTTCATAAGTCGCCTTGGGGAGAAAGCCATCCCTCTTTCTCAGCTACTCAAGAAAACTGATCGCTTTGTTTGGACGGACCAAGCCAATGAATCCTTCCAAGCCGTGAAAAAACAGTTGGCTAAGCCACCCGTCTTGGCTGCCCCGACCAACAAAGAGCCTATGCTCCTGTCCATTGCTGCCAACTCTAAGGCAGTAAGCATCGTAGTGGTCGTCGAGCATAAGGAAGAGGGGAAGGAATACCCGGTTCAACGACTGGTCTACTTTGTCAGCGAAGTCCTAACCCTCTCCAAACAGCGTTACCCGCATTGGCAGAAGCTGGTTTTTGGAGTGTTCATGGCAAGCCGGAAGCTGAAACATTACTTTCAAGAGCACCCCATAACGGTGGTTAGTTCTGCCCCACTTGGTGATATTATACAGAACAGAGAGGCGACTGGACGGATTGCTAAGTGGGCCATTGAGCTAGGACCTCACCACGTGCGGTATACCCCACGCACGGTCATTAAGTCTCAAGCACTAGTGGATTTCATCAACGATTGGACCGAGTTGCAGATTCCAGAAGACAGGCCTAATCACACATATTGGACTATCCATTTTGACGGGTCTAGGCAGCTAGAAGGCTCGAATAGGGGTGGGCACTATAAAACCGAAAACCAAAAAACTGAACCAAACCGAACCGTATTAACCGATTACTCAGTTTTTTTGGTGGTTTGATTTTTGGTTTGGTGAGAAATTTTAAGGTTGTTTTGTGTTTTGTTTTTGTTCGGTTTTCGGTGTCCAGAAACCGAATTGACCGAACAAACCGATATGTAGGATACCCCATATGATACCTTGTTTCCAAAAGTGTAACAGTTTGGAGGCATCACGTATTTCTCTGCTCATAATACATTTCACGTTCCATGTTATTTTTTACTTAATTATTTTTACTAGTTTGATTGACCGAATAAACCATAGAATTCTATTAAGGTTGCTAGATATTATGATTATTATTTGCATATTATATACAATCTAAATTAGTGCTCTTGAGTATTACACTTATACTAACAAGTGCATGAATTTCGGTTTTTCGGTTAACTGAACAAACCGAACCGATATATTATGGTTAATATGGTTTGGTTTCTAAATTTTGAGTGATTATTTCGGTTTTTGTTTCTCCAAAACCGAAATTATAAAGAACCGAATAAACTGAACCGTATTAACCATATAAACCAAACGCCCAGCCCTAGGCTCAGGGGCTGGCATGGTGTTGACTTCGCCTCAGGGCGACAAGTTTTGCTACGTCCTCCGACTCATGTTCCCGTGTACCAACAATGCGGCAGAATATGAAGCTCTGATCCATGGGTTGCGACTCGCCAAAGACATGAATCTCAGCCGAGTCAGATGTTTGGACGACTCAGATCTAGTGGCACAACAGGTTTCTGGCACGAGGGATTCCAGAGATCCCTTGATGGCGGCTTACATGCGAGCCGTGTCGGACGTAGCGGGTCATTTCCATGGCTATCAGGTGGATCACATTGATCGTCGACTTAATGAAGCGGCAGATGCTCTTTCACGACTTGGTTCACAACGTAAGCCGGTTCCCCCTAATGTCTTTTTGGATATATTGCATAACCCATCAGTAAGGCTGCCTTCAGGGGAAGACTTGGCGGTTCCAGATCCTGAGTCTCAACTTGTGGCAGCTCTCCGTGCTACCCCGGATTGGGAAATTCCCTACATAGCGTATCTGGCACGAGGCGAGTTACCTACTAACGAGTTGTTAGCCCACCAAATCGTTCGTCGATGTAAGTCCATGGTCATACATAATGGCGACTTACATAAGCGAAGCACTTCTGGAGTATTTCAAAGGTGTGTCTCTTCTGAGGAAGGATGTGCGATTCTTAACGAGATTCATGCAGGCGACTGTGGTCATCATGCCGGTTCATGCTCCCTGGTATCCAAAGCCTTTATGCATGGGTTTTATTGGTTGACAGCTCATGCAGATGCCGAGGATATAGTTCGTTGATGTGATAGTTGCCAAAAATTTGGTTGCCACATGCATGTGCCGGCTCAGGAATTACGGATGATCCCAATCACACGGCTGTTTGTGGTCTGGGGTCTGGACATGGTTGGTCCTTTCAAAATGTCGACCAACAAAAGACTCACCTATTGGTGGCGGTTGACAAGTTTACCAAGTGGGTTGAAGCAGAGCCGGTTAGTAGTTGTGATGCCGACACGGCTGTCAAGTTCCTAAAAAAGTTGATTTTCCGCTTCTGGTATCCTCATAGTATCATTACTGGTAATGGTACTAATTTATCCAAAGGCGAAATGCAAGACTTTTGCGGAAGGGAGCACATCCAGCTTGACGTTTCTGCGGTCGCACACCCTCAGTCCAATGGACAGGCAGAGAGGGCGAATCAAGAAATACTGCAAGGAATCAAGCCCCGGCTTATGGTGCCTCTGGAACGTACACCCGGATGTTGGGTTGAAGAACTGCCCTCGGTTTTATGCAGCATCAGAACCACCCCAAATCGTTCTACAGGTTTTACTCCCTTTTTCCTGGTCTACGGGGCAGAGGCAGTATTGCCAAGTGACATCAGACATGATTCACCACGAGTGGTTGCTTATGTGGAACAGGATAACAAGTTAGCACGTCAAGACTCGTTGGACGCTTTGGAGGAGGAGCGTGATTTGTCCGCATCGCGATCGGTGATTTATCAACAAGACCTGCAACGTTATCACAGCGGCCGAGTCAAGAGCAGAGCCTTTCAAGAGGGCGACTTAGTGCTCCGACTAATTCAAGACCATACTGGTATGCATAAGTTATCCCCTCCATGGGAAGGACCTTTTGTTAACAGCAAGAATCTTCATAATGGTTCATATTACTTGGTGGATCTTCGCCCGGATAGGCCAACAACAGAGGTCGAGTCAGCCCGCCCATGGAACATCGCCCACTTGCGGCCATATTACACTTAGAGCCACTGGCTCCTTATTTACGTTTACAATTTTGAATCTGTAATCTTTTATTTATAAAGCAATAAAGTCGGCGCCCACGAACTTCGGGGTCCTTTGTCATTTCAGCTTCTTGAAAGCATGAGTCTTTATTGTTCTATAAGCTGTCCAAGCATGGACGGTATTAGTATCAAAGAGCATAAGTCACCATGATGCACTTATTTCAAAACTGGATACTGGTAAGCCAAAGAGGACCAAAGTTGCCATGTTGCACGTTTCAAACATGGGCGCCTTATATGATTTTGAGAATTAAGCCGACTTACTTGGGGGCTACTAGCTCCCAAGTCGTTTTGCAGTAAGAGGGGATACGCTTCTGCAATCCTATGTTTGGTTTTCCCCTAATCATAGGTCACTTGGGGGCTTCCACTCACTGAGTTCAGCCTGAATACCCTCTTGGCTAGCGAAAAATTAACGCATTACAAATGGTTATACTGGACTGTGTGTTGGAGAAATCGCCCTATGGTCCCATGTACTCTTGGCGAGTCAATCTGTTGTTGGACCCTGAACTTGCCTTGGTTAAAACATGAAAGGTACCGGCAAGAGCCAACACATGGAAAATAGACAAACCATTGGTTCACTGAACCTGCTTCACAGAAGCTTGACTCGCGCCTGATTAGCCGGTCTAAATAACTTGGGATGTTGCAAAAGCCTTCTTGGGGTAGCACTAGAGTTTTGCAAACTCGTCCTATCCTGCCGTAACTCATCGAGCCGACAAATTTTATGACTATCTTTGTGGCATTGCCAAAAGGTTTCATAAAACATTTTTACAACACGCCGCAACTCACTGAGCCGACTCCTTGTTTATAACTCGTCGCGACCCACTAGGTCGGCTTATTACTTGCTGCGATTCAATGAGTCAGCTTATTGTGTTTTTCCCTGGTAAACAGGTTGAAGAATTTTTTTGTCAAACTATGACACAGGTTTGGAAAGGGCGATTCATATTACTGAAGGTTAAAACATCCAGATAACATAAGGTACGGTTGTGACACTGTTTTCCTGGTACCTAAGACTATTACATGGCTCACTAAGCCCCCCGGGAATCATCTCCCGGTCAAAAAGAGATCACAGTATTCTTGGAGAATCGACTTCATGCTAAGACAGTTCAAGCCGCCTTCGGGTTACCCTGCTTCGAGCTTTCGTCGACTTCTATCTCTAACTCGCCCAGCTTCCAATTGCAATTGGTCAAAGCGACAAACTCGTCTTCATCACTCAAGACAGCAGACAGATCGACATCAAAATCAAAGGGATTCTTACGGCGTCGAGGAGTCAGGCTGGTGGCTTCATATTAAGGAGGAGTCACCTTTTTGTTGCTCTCATCATAAGCCGCCTGGTATTTACCTAAGTCTAGGTTGGTTGCTAGCTGAGTCGCCGCGGAATGAGACCCTTTCACACATTGGTGGTAGTCCTCTTTGATGAACTCCGACTCATCATCTTTCAATTCTGGAAAGCCAACAGCTACCTCCTCCGGCTTAAGTTCGGCAGCATATGCCAGACACCGGCTTAAAGTGGTCAATGCTCCTTTCCTGGTGGCTGACCTTTTTAATTCTTCCACTTGCAGCGACAATGTTGGTAGGCAACCCAGCATGTGTTTTATGGACATTATTGGCTCTCTGTTGCCCATCGCGGCCTTCATGGTCATCATTTTGCCTGTGTACAATTGCTCTGTGAACGTATAAATCACCTTCAGCTTCAGAATGCTGTTTTTCTGCAGGTTCGTAGCTCGCGGACCTACAAAGGACAGAATAAGATAATTAGCATTTGCAATACTTTGCAGCCCTTTTGAGATGAAGGAAATTGACCCTTACCAAAGATAGCTTGGGTCATGTTGGAGATATGTTGTTTTAAGCCGGAGAGTTCTTGCAGAGCGTTTTCTAGCTTCTCTTCGGCTTGTTCCGCCCGCTTCAAGATGGCGGCTTGATCAGCATGGGCTTTCTTTTCAAATTTCTGGTGTTCATCTTTCATCTTCTCCATGTCAGCAAGGGCCACGCGATATTTCTCTTCAGACTTAGCTCGAGTATCCTGCTGTTCGGCTAAGTTTTCTTTTAAACCGGCCAAAGTTGAGTCGGCCCGAGTCAAGGATTCCTGCAAACTAAATTTGGGGAAGCAAGTTTCAGAACTATTGCAAGCAACATCCCTGACACTTGGGGGCTAGTGTATGATTCTTTTCAAGTCATGCCAAATTCAAGACCCGGTTTATCTTTAAAAAAAAGATGATCCGGCCCTTGGGGGCTACAGTTTGAAGTTTTTTCCAAATTCAAGACCCGACTCATCTTTCAAAAGATGACCCGGCCCTTGGGGGCTACAGGTTGAAGTTTTTTCCAAATTCAAGACCCGGTTCATCTTTCAAAAAAGATGACCCGGCCCTTGGGGGCTATAGGTTGAAGTTTTTTCCAAATTCAAGACCCCGTTCATCTTTCAAAAAAGATGACCTGGCCCTTGGGGGCTAAAGGTTTAAGTTTTTTCCAAATGCAAGACCCGGTTCATCTTTCAAAAAAGATGACCCGGCCCTTGGGGGCTACAGGTTGAAGTTTTTTCCAAATTCAAGACCCGGCTCATCTTTCAAAAGATGACCCGGCCCTTGGGGGCTACAGGTTGACGTTTTTTCGAAATTCAAGACCCGGCTCATCTTTCAAAAGATGACCCGGCCCTTGGGGGCTACAGGTTGAAGTTTTTTACCAAATTCAAGACCCGACTCATTTTTCAAAAGATGACCCGGCCCTTGGGGGCTACAGGTTGAAGTTTTTTACCAAATTCAAGACCCGGCTCATATTTCAAAAGATGACCCAGCCCTTGGAGGATACATGTTGAAGTTTTACAAAATAGAAGAGCCGGCTCATCTTTCAAAAAGATAATCCGGCCCTTGGGGACTACAGGCATATATGGGCCTCACAAATAACGCAAAATACACAATTCATCAAAGGAAACTTGTCTTCTGGAAGGCTAATGGGTGGAAATGCAAATGAAAAAGGACATACGTCATGTCTTATCTGCATCATGTTGGCCAAGCTCTTTTCCATTTCATAGCTTGTTTTCAGGCGACTCATGAAACCAGAATAGAGTTAAATTTGGCTTTGTCATAATTGGGAAGCTTCTGCTTGGTAATGTCCTTTTCTGTAAAAGAGTGGGTCTCTTTGGACGCATGTTTTGTTAACACCATGGTTGCAGGCTTAGAATAGCCAGTACTAGTAATGACTACTGTATCTGGGTCTTCAGACGCCTTGGAAGAGCTTGGCGGGTTGACATCTTTAGTTATTTCCTTCAGAGGGCTCGAAGGATCAATCCGGACATCAGGAAAATCATCCAAAGGGTCATCATGAGTCGCCGCTGGGTCTTCACCAAATTTTGGGACAAAGACACTCATACCAAACACTTCAGTTGCCTTAGGAGCAAAAGACAAGTCACCAGTTTTTCTTTTCTTTGCTTGTGCTCTGAGATGTAAAGGCACCAAAGTTAAGACAGACATCAGTATTGGGAAGGAAAAAGGCTAATAAAAGAACTTGCCCCTGAACACGAATCGTTGGGGGGAGAGTTGACATTGCTGAGTCGCCGGATGAAGGAGGTGAAGCCTGACGGCAAAGAATTCAAGGAGTGAACGAACGGCGAGCAAATTTTACACGAGAAGGGAAAGATACTAGCAGGAACATACCTTACTTTGCCGTTTTCGACTAGTTGTTTTTCGGGTAACCCAGACACTAAGTCGCCGAAATGGCTTCGGGTATGGCGTTTGGGGGTGTAACTCGCCTTCTTCAAAAGGAAATTGGGGTCCAGATGAGCATTCGGGTGAGACATGGGAACTTTTGCACAGATCCGCCTAGCCGGCTTGGGGGAGAAGAAGTTGAGTCGGAAGAAATAGAAATTACCTCAACAGCGTCATCCTGGCTCCCATAGTCATCATCCTACGGACAAAGGTAATGCAGCATAAGTATAAGACATAACGTAGTAATAAGGAAAAGGTAATTTTTACCTCTGATTATTCTTCGGTGACCCGAGACTCGCCAACGACAGATGACTCCTTGGCGGCGGCTTTGCCCTTGTTCTTCTTCTTTTTAGGAGGTGGCTTGGTTGTTTTCTAGACAGTCACTTTGGGCTTTCGAGACCAAAATGCTATAATGACAGTTTGGGTCAGGAACATGGGTGAACATATTGAAAGAATAAAAGGAGGCGACTTGGATTGTTACCGCTGGAGCCGGGTTGGAGACGCAAAAGGGCTTGAGCCCAATCTTGGCGCAATTTTCTATAGGCTCGTGCTACGGCAACAAAAGTCTTTCCACGGCAACGCCAGGAATTCTTCTTGCTACTTCTCTTGCTTGCGTCGGTTTTTCCCTTGAAGAGGAAAGGATGATGCAGCACAGGAGCAGTAAGTATTTACCTCAGTTTGAGAACCAAGGTATCAATCCAGTAGGTGAATCTCGTCAAGTCCAGAGTACCTGCACAAACACAAAGAGCTTGCACCCAATGCTATAAAGGGGTTGTCAATCAATTCAAGATTGATTGCAAAGTGAGATCTGAAGCGGAAAGTGCAACGGAGAAAAAGTGTAAAGCTGAAAATATGGTGTGGAGTAGACCCGGGGGTCATAGTGTTCACTAGAGGCTTCTCTCAAAATAGCAAATATTACTGTGGGTGAACAAATTACTGTCGAGCAATTGATAGAACCGCGCAAAGTCATGGCGATATCTAAGGCAATGATCATACATATAGGCATCACGTCCGAGACAAGTAGACCGATACTTTCTGCATCTACTACTATTACTCCACACATCGACCACTATCTAGCATGCATCTAGTGCATTGAGTTCATGACAAATAGAGTAACGGTTTAAGCAAGATGACATGATGTAGAGGGATAATCTCAAACTAATGATGAAAACCCCATCTTTTTACCCTTGATGGCAACAACATGATGTGTACCTTGCTACCCCTTCTATCAGTGGGTGAGGTCACCGCATGATATGAACCCAAAACCAAGCACTTCTCCCATGCAAGAATCATAGATCTAGTTGGCCAAACAAAACCCACAACTCGAAGAGAATTACAAGGATATGAAATCATGCGTAAGAGAAATCAGAAGAAACTCAAATAAGATTCATAGATAATCTGATCATAAATCCACAATTCATCGGATCTCGACAAACACACCGCAAAAGAAGATTACATCGGATAGATCTCCATGAAGATGATGGAGAACTTTGTATTGAAGATCCAAGAAAGAGAAGAAGCCATCTAGCTACTAGCTATGGACCCGTAGGTCTATGGTGAACTACTCACGCATCATCGGAGAGGTCATGGTGTTGATGAAGAAGACCTCCGTATGTGAATCCCCCCTCCGGCAGGGCACCAGAACGTGCCCGAGATGGGATCTTGCGGAGACAATAGCTTGTGGCGGCGGAAAAGTACTTTCGATGATCTCCTAATTTTTTCTGGGATTTTAGGGAATATATAGGCGCAAAACCTAGGGCAGAGGTGGCCCAGGGAGCCCATAAGCCAGGGAAGCGCGGGCCCCCCTGGCCGCGCCATGAGGGCTTGTGGGGTCCCTGCAGGCCCCTGTCCTGATTCTCCGGCTTCCGATCTTTTTCTGTTTCGAAAAAAATCTTTTTGGCAGTTTCATTCCGTTTGGACTCCGTTCAAAATCCTCCTCTGAAAGGGGTCAAAAACATGGAAAAAACAGGAACTGGCACTTGGCACTGAGTTAATAAGTTAGTCCCAAAAAATATATAAAAGTCATGCAAAACATCCAAAGTTTGACAAGATAATAGCATGAAAGCATCAAAAATTATAGATACGTTGGAGACGTATCAGCTCGCTACTTATCTTCTTGATAATTTCAACAATGTCTTCTTCAGTAAGTCTTGTGTGGAATAAGCACTGGGGGTGGTTCAAGTTCCATCGTACTCACACATCAGGCCGTCCCGGCGACTCAAAGGCAGAATCCTCCACTCTGCCCAACAACAGATTAGATCAATCCCAGTAAGCCCATTGTTGGTCAAAGACCTTAGCTTGGAGAAAGCAGGGATAAATGTTGATTCTTCTTCTTCAGTTAGTTTTTCTGGCAGCTTGAAATCCATGGGCAAACGTTCTTCTCTGAAACCCGGAAGTGGGTTCTCGTCGGGTGGAGATGTGTCACGGCAATAAAACCAAGACTCTTCCCAACCTTTGGGATGGTTGGGCAGAACAACAGATGGGAACCTGCATTCACGATGTCGTTGAATGTTAACTCCCCCAAGTTCCAAGCAGGGCCCCCTAGCAAACTCGGTCTCGCGGTTCAGATGGAAAATTTCCTAAACAGTAACATTGTGGGTTCTATCTACAGGTAAGCTTCGCAAAACACTTGGAATTGGAGACATTGCTGATGGAGTTTGGCCCCAGGTCTTGAGGATGAAGGTTGAAAAAGTGCAAAGCATCTCTGAAAACTTTGAGCCAGGAAGCTTGAAGCCTCGTTCGAGGTGATCGGTGAAAACGACTACTTCCCCCTCGGCAGGTTGAGGAATTGTCTCGCCAAAGGCGGTTCGCCAGGCAACTACTTCTTTGGGGTCAAGATAACCCGCCTTAACAAACTTCTCAAGATAAGTGTCATTAACTTTGGTTCGCAGCCAATTGCACTTCGAGATAGTGCTCATAACTACAAAAGGAAGGAACGGGGCAGATTATCAGAAACCACGGAGTGGCAACTCGCCAGTTAAATGGTCTATGGCATCTCTACACGGATATTACAACTCGCTAGTTAAACGATCTATGGTATCTCTACAAGGATGTTACGACTCACCAACTAAAATGGTCAAAGGTGTATCTATGGGAATGTTCTAACTCGCCATGGTGAAGGGAGACGGGTTGCCGCTCTAAAAAGGGTTTTTCCTTAGGAACATTCTTGATTGGAGACAAACATGTTTCTAACATCAAATGATAATTTATGGATCTACGAGTGTTTCCAGTAAAGAAAATAAACACTTACTAAGGGGTCGAACACTACAAGAACACGGAAGAACACTGAAAATGGTGAGTAGGTCTATGGGCTACAGAGAAACAACAGATTGATAGGAGGCTTAACAAGAAATACCGAAATCATTATTTCACGGGTCTACGGTACCACATCTAGATTGGATGAGAAGCAAGAACATGAGGCATTCATGGAGTTCTAATGACGCCCTAAGAAATACGAAGGTTTGGATCTGTTTCTACTGAGAAAAAGGAGATTTACTTGAAGAAGGAAGATACAGGCAAGGGTTCGGGGAGTCTTGCAATGACGACCGCGCCTTCGACTGGTTCAGGAAGCGGTCGGACGGCGACGATCTGGGGCAAAGCTTCAGCGGCGACGAAGCGGTCGAGGGGCAGTTGGAGAAGACGATGTGTCTGGAAGAAGGAAGTGGGGGTAGGTGGCGTTGCCTTCCCCCGCGGCTATTTAAAGGCCTAGGGCCAAAGGTGAAACGGCAGGCGCGGGAATAGAGGTGACAGATTGAAAACCAACAGTGATGGCGCCTAAATTTTCGGGATAGCACAACAGGACAAAAAAAGATTCATTCGGAATAATGTCGTCGAATCCCGAGAATGGAGGAAAAGGTGATGTCATCAATAAATAACCTGGCGGCTCACACAATTTGTGAGAGATAGCGTCTTGTCACTTATCAAATGGATGGAAGTAGTACGAGTCGCCCAGGATGACCGTGGAAGTTTATTGGCATGAATAAATTCAAGTCAATCTGGGGCCTAATGTTGGGGATATTACCTGCGGTATGACCCGCCCTAATGGGTCAGGTCAGGAAAGTGGCGACTCATACAAGACCAACATAAGCCTTGGTTTGGGCCTGGGGTGTGTTGGGATGTTTTGTAAAAAAGCCGCCAAGGCCCATGAGCCGGATGTCGGTTCAGGGATGACAAAGGAGATGAGCCACCGAGGAGTTTTCCTTGGCTTGAGGTACACGGCGACTTGGGGATAAGGAAAGCCACGATTTGTAACGTGGTCAGGACTTTATACACCTTGGGGCCTCGACCTGTATATAAAGGCAAGTCTCTGGGACAAATAGATCAAGTTAGAAATCATCGAAAGCTAGGTCACGCGAGTTACGCCCTCCTTGTAATTGCATCCACCATCAATATACACAAAGCAGGACGTAGGCTTTTACCTCCACACGAGGGGGAGAACCTGGGTAAATCTGAGTCTCGCTTCCGCTCACCCCCCTTTGAGTCGCCACCAATGTCCGATGACTCCTTCACTAAGTCCTTTCACGACGACATCTGTCATGACAAAACCACGACACGAATGTTCTGCGAAATCCGGGGATCAGTTACGGGGACCTCGTCAAAACTCACAGATTTTGTTCATTCTGGCCTGTTTTTTATGTAAACTCACTGAATTTGGGTCCCGGGGCGATACGAACGTTTGGGGAACTTCGGGGTTTGGTTACGTCGACCTCGTCAAAACTCGAAGATTTTATACATTCAGGCCAGTTTTGTACGCTATTACTCACAGATTTTGGGTCCCGGGGCGATAAAAATGTTTGGGGAACTTTGGGATGTGTTTATAGGGACCTCATCAAAACTCGCTGATTTGGTCCATTCCGGCCAGTTTAGTATGATATTACTCACTGATTTTGGATCCCGGGGCGATACGAACATTTCACGAACTCCGGGGACCGGTTACGAGGACCTCGTTAAAACTCCTTGTGGCCAGTTTAGTATGATATTACTCACTGATTTTAGGTCCGAGGGCGATACGAACGTTTGGGGAACTTCGGGGTCCGGTTACGGAAACCTCGTCAAAACTCGTAGTTTAATACATTCTGGCCAGTTTTGTATCCTATTACTCACTGATTTTGGGCCACGGGGTGATCCAAACATTCTGCGAAATCTGGGGACCTGTTACGGGGGCCTCGTCAAAACTCATAGATTTGGTCCATTCTGGCCATTTTTCTATGCTATTACTCACTGATATTGGGTCCCGGGGCGATACGAACGTTCCGGGAACTTCGGTGTCCAGTTATGAAAACCTCCTCAAAGCTCACATATTTGGTCCATTCTGGCTAGTATTGTATGCTATTACTCACCGTGTTTGGGTCCCGGGGCGATACGAATGTTTGGGGAACTTTAGGGTCTCATTATGTCGACCTCGTCGAAACTCGCAGTTTTATACATTCTCGCCTTTTTTGTATGCTATTACTCACTGATTTCGGGTCAAGGGGCAATCCAAACATTATGCGAAATCTAGGGATCGGTTACGGGGACCTCATCAAAACTCACAGATTTTGCCCATTCTATCCATTATTCCATGTTATTACTCACTGATTTTGGTCCCGGGGCGATACAAACGTTCAGCGAACTTCGGGGTTCGGTTACCGAAACCTCGTCAAAACCTACAGATTTGATCCATTCTCGCTAGTTTTTGTATGCTATTACTCACTGATTTTGGGTCACGGGGCGATACAAACATTCGGGGAACTTCGCGCTCCAGTAACGAGGACCTCGTCAAAACTCGCAGATTTTATGCATTTCGGCAAGTTTTGTATGCTATTACTCACTGATTTTCGTCCGAGGGCGCTACGAATGTTCGGGGAACTTCGAGGTGTGGTTACGGGGACCTTGTAAGAACTCGCTGATTTCGTCCATTCTAGCCAGTTTTGCATGATAATACTCTTTGATTTTGGGTCTCGGGGCAATCCGAACGTTTCACGAACTCCGGGGACCGGTTATGAGGACCTCGTTAAAACTCCTAGATTTCGTCCATTCTGGCCAGTTTAGTATGATATTACTCACTGATTTTGGGTCCCGGGGTGATATGAACGTTCGGGGAACTTCGGGTCTAGTTATGGGAACCTCGTCAAAACTCGCGGAATTTATACATTCTGGCCAGTTTTGTATCCCATTACTCACTGATTTTGGGCCATGGGGCAATCCAAACATTCTGCGAAATCTGGGGACCTTTTACGGGGACCTCGTCAAAACTCATAGATTTGGTCCATTCTCACCCTTTTTCCATGCTATTACTCACTGATTTTGGGTCCGAGGGTGATACGATCCTTCGGGGAACTTCGTTGTCCGGTTATGAAAACCTCATCAAAACTCACAGATTTGGTCCATTCTGGCATGTTTTGTATGCTATTACTCACCGTGTTTGGGTCCCGGGGCCATACGAATGTTTGGGGAACTTCGGGGTCTGGTTACGTTGACCTCGTCAAAACTCGCAGGTTTTATACATTCTCACCAGTTTAGTATGCTATTACTCACTGGTTGTGGGTCACGGGGCGATCCGAACTTTTTGCAAAATCCGGGGATCGGTTATGGGGACCTCGTCAAAACTCACAGATTTGGTCCATTTTGTCCATTTTTCCATGATTTTACTCACTGCTTTTGGGTCCCGTGGCGATACAAACATTCGCGGAACTTTGGCGTTAGGTTGCCGAAACCTTGTCAAAACCTGCAGATTTGATCCATTCTTGCTAGTTTTGTATGCTATTACTCACTGATTTTGGGTCACGGGGCAATACGAACATTCGGGGAACTTCGGGCTCCCATAATGGGGACCTCATCAAAACTCGCAGATTTTATACATTTCGGCTAGTTTTGTATCCTATTACTCACTGATTTTGGTCCCATGGCGCTACGAATGTTTGGGGAACTTTGTGGTGTGGTTACGGGGACCTCTTCAGAACCCGCTGATTTAGTCCATTCCAGCCAGTTATGCATGATATTACTCATTGATTTTGGGTCCCGGGGCGATCCGAACGTTTCACGAACTCCGGGGACCGGTTACGAGGACCTATTAAAACTCCTAGATTTCTTCCATTCTAGCTAGTTTAGTATGATATTACTCACTGATTTTGGGTCCTGGGGTGATACGAACGTTCGGGGAACTTCGGGGTCAAGTTACGGGAACCAAGTCAAAACTCGCAGATTTTATACATTCTGGCTAGTTTTGTAACCTATTGCTCACCGATTTTGGGCCATGGGGCGATCCAAGCATTATTCTGAATCTGGGGACCTGTTACGGGGGCCTCGTCAAAACTCATAGATTTGGTCCATTCTGGACATTTTTCCATGCTATTACTCACTGACTTTGGGTCCCGGGGCGATACGAATGTTCCGGGAACTTCGATGTCCGGTTATGAAAACCTCGTCAAAACTCACAGATTTGGTCCATTCTGGCAAGTTTTGTATGCTATTACTCACCGTGTTTGGCTCCCGGGGCGATACGAATGTTTGGGGAACTTCAGGGTTTGGTTACGTCGACCTCGTTGTAACACCCCAAAAATCGGGTTATCAATTTTTGTGCTGTGATTCCTTCCTAGCTCCTCTCTCCCGGATTTTTCCTCTGGAATTTGGCAAATAACCAGGTGAACCCAGTCTATCCTCAACCCCTCCATGCATTTCCCATGTCCTTGTGCCAGTTAGTTCTCGCTGAGAAAACCCCGAACCTCTTGGAAACCCTAGCTCCGAAATATTGGAACTCGGAATCCTGTCGTTGTGTTTTCAAAGGAGCCACCATTTCCCTTGCTCTGTTGATCCTCCAATTTCTCCCACAGCTCATTATTCCCTCATAGACCCGAGATGTGCAAAAATATTGCCAAGTCTTATGCAATATTTCTTTTCTAGAATTAATTCTGGTTTCTGCCTTTTTGAGGAATTAAATCCAAGAAAATATCTATCCATCTCCCAAGGTCATGAAAACTTGCAGAGATATTCTTTGTGATCATATGAAGCTCTCATAAAATATTGGCTATCACTGAGTAGGGAAAAATGCCTTTTTCCTATTTAAAGCCAATAATCCAATTTGGGGCCTTCCCAAAGGAACTACCATTTTGGTAGCGAGGAAAAATCCCAAATAATTTGTGGAGCTTATCATATCCATATATTCATCATTTCCATCAAGAGATCA